>NW_017212351.1:0-16711 GCF_001704415.2 Capra hircus
CCTGGAGTCCATGTGTCTGTGTTCCTGCCAGTTCCTCACTGTGGTGGTCACTACAGCTCCGTGATGGTAGTTTGAAGAGGGATAGGAAGATGCCTCCAGCTGTGTTCCTCTTCTCAGAGTCTTTTTGGCCGTTTAAGGTCCTGGTCAACAGTAGCAGTCTAATATGAGGAATATTTCTATTTCTGTGAAAAATGCCATTGAATGTTATTTTGTGATTGCAGTCCGTGTATTTGTTGATGACTTTGGTTGGAATGGACCTTTTAATTCCTCATTGTTCCAGTGCATGAGCGTGGAATAGTTTTCTGTGTATTTGTGTTTTCTTTGGTTTCTTTATCAGTGCTTTCTAGTTTTCTGACTACTGGTCTTTTATGTTCTTGATTAAGTTTGTTGCTAGATGTTTTCTTTAAGTGGGAGTTTCTTAATTTTTTTTTCTGATTGTTATGAGTGTCTAGAAATGCAAGTGATTTTTGGACTGTAAATGGTAGTCTATTATATGATTGTAAATTGATCCCAAATGATTCAGCTTTACTGAAAGTAGTCTAACAACATTTTGTGAAGTGATGTGGAACGTTTTATCTGTAACATCTGTTTCTCCTGCAGTAGGTCATCCAGAGGACCCAAGACATGGTGGTTACTAAGAGACTTCCCACAGTACTTCTTCATTCCACGTGGACTCCTTCAAGGGCAGTGAGCATCGCAGCTTCCCTTGAACTTCGTCTGGGTAAGTCTTGGCCTGTATCAGAAAGCTTCCTGCCTGTCTACTCTAAATTTCTTTTGTGGTATTGACATGGTTGTTTTGAAACCTAGTATACTTTCCAGTCATTTAAAATGTCCAGAAAATGCCTAGCAATGGGAACAAGTGCTAGCATTTGCCACATCATCTAAAAGACTCTATGTGTTTTATCCAAAATGGGTACCTTCTGCAGAACCAGCACATAATCTCCAAAATCAGGAAATCATATGGTATCTACGTTATAATGTAATCCACCGCCCCACTTCCACTTTGCAATGTTCAAGTGTATGAATATATCTTTTGTTTCCATCTTCATCCTTTTTTCTTTATTTAGAGTGTTACTGAGATTTTCAGTTATTTGGACAAACTTGATGGATTGAAAGCAGACATGGTGAATAAGGGTTCTGGGTGGCCTTTTCTATGTGGATTTTTTTTTCACTGAAGATGGTTTGAATATTTATTCGTGTTGTAACATGTATGAATCCTGCATTCTTTCTCCCCCCATAGTAATGAAAAATCAATACTATGCCATTTACCATTTAGATATTTGTAAGCATACAGTGTTGTAGCAGACAACCTTTTCTTGTTTTGCAAACCAGTTTAATAATGTGCACCTTGTGCGTGCTTTGGACAAACTCAGGAAACTGAGTCAGTGACTGAAATGGCCCAAGATATCACCTTAGATTCCATCTTCATCTGAAAACAAAACAGGCACTTCCTGGTGGTCCAGTGGCTGAGACTGGACACTCCCAAAAGAAGGAGGCCCAGGTTCATTTCCTGATCCAAGAACTAGATCTCCCATGCCACAACAGAGAATTTGCATGCTGTAGCTAAATATCTGGCTTGCCTCAATGAAGGTTGACCTGGCGCAGCCAAATGAAAACAGAAACAAATATTTAAAAAAATACAACCAAAGGAAAGGAAGGGTATGGTGGCTGTGCAGATTTACGGCTTAGCTTTCCCTATCGATAGAAAAGAAAAAAGAGTTTCAAAAGACTGTGTCTCATCCTTCTATCTGGCATATAGAGAGGATTCCTTTGAAATGAGATTTCTCTGGTAAATGTGACTCACAGAAGAGCTGTCTTGAACTTGGGTTTCAGAGATGATCATGTGTCCTCTAAAAAAAGAAAAGTTAATTGGGTCCAACTAATCCTCATGCTGAGGTGGTATATTTTGTGGTAGCATTTGCTCCCCTTCACTTTGCATGTATCCCCATTTGTTTACACTGTCATCTACTGAAGACATCCTGATATTTGAAAGTTTGTAGTGATTACAAGTCGAGCTGTTGTATATAATCATGCGATCCTTTTTTGTCTGGACATGTTTTCAAAGCTGTTTAGTAAGTGCTGGACATGAAGGATTCAGGTCACAGGTGAGCCTTGTTTAGCTGTGGAAAAATCCAGCTATGTTTCTCTGTGGCTTGTGGGATCTTCTGGGGTAAGGGATCGAACTAGAGTGTCTTGCATTGTCAGGCAGATTCTTTACCACTGAGCCACCGGAGAAGCTGTGCCCTACCCCCTTTTCTTGAGTTGACTGGATCTAATAGGTGTGCAGTGCTACCTCACTGTTATTTTAGTTTGTCATTTCCTAATGCTATGTGGTTTTGAGTCTTTTTGATAGGCTTATTTACTATCTTTATATTTTTGTAGGCCAGGTGTTTAGGTGTATACATATTTTATGAGATTGTTCTAGATTTTTTTGGTATATTTGGAGAACAATCCTTTATCAGATATCTATTTTATAAATCTAGTTTCCTGTGGCTTGTGTTTAAGTTTTGTGAATAAGGTTTTTCACCGTTTCAATTTCTAATTTTTTAAAGTTGATGTTATATGTGTTTTCTATCCTTTTTTGGATAGCCTTTAGTGTGTTGTTGTTGTTGTTAAATTTTATAAGCAGAAGTGAGGTACCGTAGATACAGTTTTAAGCTAAGCTGAGGTGCCACAGATACAGTTTTGCCTTTTGTCTGTTGAGAAGTTTGAGTGAGTTTGGTGTACACTGTAACATTATGTCTACATTCATTTGACTGGATATAGCTTCCAGTGATTTGTCTAATTGGTTTTGGAGATATGATGGGAAGTCAGTTTTTCCAAGGGAAACTGAGGTCCATGAAACATGAACTCTTTTCGATCGGTCGGAATCACTTTCTGCTATTTCTGACAGATTTGACTTGTTTGGATATCTCATATGAGCGGAATCACAGAACGTTTGTCTTTTTTTGGTCTGGTTTATTTCACTTAATCTAATGACCATAAGGTTTGTCCACATTGTCGCATTGTCAGAATTACTGACTTTGAAGGGCCGAATCAGATTCCATTGTGTGTATACCACAGTTTGTTTATGGAATTGGCTGCCATGGACACTTGGATTGCTTCTGTTTGTTTGCCAGTGTGAATCATGCTGTTGTGAGTATGACGGAAGGAGTATCCATTTTTTTCAGCCCCCTTTCCCAATCCTTTTGGGTACATAGCATGAATTGGAATCGAACTATGTATTTCTTCCACGTGTTCGTTTTGGAGTCATTTGTGTAATGTCTTGCAGAGTGGCAGCACCATTTAATGTACTTTTTTGTATGGTGGAATACCGTTCAAGCTTCTGAATATACCTTGCGTTGCATATTCAGTCTCCCACCAACGGACACTTGAATGAGTTCTACCTTTGAGCTATCGTGAATGTCACTATGAATATTTGTGTACCAGTTTTTGTTTGAATTATTAACAAATACATTACCATATATAAAAGAAGCCACAAAGACCTACTGTACAGTTTAGGAAACTATTAAATATCTTATGATGATGTATAATGCAAGAGAATCTCCAAAGGAATATATGAAAAGCACATAATAACCATGATATTTATTGTGCCAACACTATGAGTTATCATAGCACTACTCAACGTGTATTTATACATGTCACTAAAATATTCACATCTGTAAGGATATTATAAAAAATTATATAAAAAATCAAGAATTCAAACAGAATAAATAAACTTCCTGTCATTGTTCGTCATCATTTATACACTCATACTACCTGTAACACTCATTGTATAAGTGCTGGACTAGCAATTGACATTCTTGTAAACCAAGAGATTGTGAAGGTGTAAGGAAATATAGCTTCTTGAATTCCTTAATGAAGGATTCTAGAACTCTATGTCCATGAAGTGAATGAAATTCCGTTTTATTGAGCCACATTCTTACTAGAGTGATGAGCCTCCACCCCACCCAACGTTAGTTCACAATGAAATCCTGCAGTCCTCTGGCCTCAATGTCTGCTTCCTGCTACCGAGAAAGAAAAGATGAGGAAGTCCTGACAAAACCGATGCTATTTTTCTTTTTCTGATTTGTATTTTATCGCAGGGCTTGGCAAAAAGAGGGCCCAACCTGTTTTTAGAGTTCCATCCCAAGGGTTCCTCCGGCATGTTCCCTATGTTGACAAACTGCTGATTATTTTCAACAAAGGACAATGATCTGCACTTCACTATCTGTGGCTTGAGCTGGAATAGCAGGCATCCCTTGAAGTGCAGTCGTTCATGCGGAAGTAGACATCCCTGAAGCAATAGTATAAGAGGAACACATTTATCATGTAGACATCGCATCCCATGCATTTGTAATAATTTTTCAGTTATACCCATCATCATCGGAGGAACTGACTTGTCCCAGTAATAACGAGAGGACCCAGTAGAACGGTTCCTTGACTTATGAGTACTTCCTATGAGTACCCTTATGAGTCCTTCTTCCAATGTTGTTTCTCCTAGTTTGGTCATGAACAGTAGAAGCTGATGGCAGTGGTCCTTGAAATGTATGTCGATTCCCAGGTGGCGCAGTTGATCAAGAAATACTCTGCCTACCAGTGCAGGAGGTGGAAGTGATGTGGGTTTGATCCCTGGTTCAGGAAGATAAAAGTATGTGTGTATGAGTTAGAGCTCTGATCCCAAGAGTCCATGTAGAAGCTTCCCCTGAGAAGTGTATCGTTTTTGCACCAATGCTACTGAAACGTGTGAATGTGGTATACCACGCATCCCAATAAGCGTCCACAGCTTCACAGGCTGCTTCTTTGAAACGCCCAGTACTCATGACATTCCATTCATCTGAGGACTAAATATAGCCAACGTAGGCTGTGTTTGCCAAATAGACTTTGAAGTATTCTTCACACAGTCCTTCATCGACGCCAGTTTTCAGATCGAAGAAACCCTTGCTCCATGAAGTGTGTGAACACATATACTCATGTTTTGTTTGCGATTTTAAAGTCATTCTTCAGTTTTGTTGGAGGAATGGTTCTGTATATGCCCCGTGGATCTGTGCATGAAAGCCCTAATAACTAATGTGAATCGACTTCACTACCAAGGGATGTTTTCATATCTATTGAGGATTTAGTTCATGTATTTCGATTTTAACTTTCTGTCTTACAGCCTTGTTTGTAGATCAAAGCTATTTGAAAGTGTCATCTGGTTTTCAATGGCTTGTGAGGTTATTCATGAGTGGTTTATAAAACCGAATGGATTGTACGTAGCCATACTTTGTTGTCATTCTATGAATTTGAAGAATGTCTGAAGAATGTCTGCAGTTATGCCTTAAAGATTCATACAATTGATGTCCAATATTTATCTCAATAGACTTGCTTTCAATTTGTAGTTTCCTATGCATATGTCTTTCTTTATGGATTTGGGACACTGAAAAATCTGTGATATCAGCCGTGCTGACCTTCTTTCCGGTGGTCATCATTAAGATTTTCACGCTCACTGTCACTTTGTGCAATGCTATGGATCCTAGTGGAAACAGGTGCCGTTCATCCTACTTTTGTGAAGATTGAACTCATCGTAGAAAGTGGAATTTGTTGAAATATTTATGGTATCAATATATCCTGTGTATATAATTACCCAGATTACGGGTGCGTATCTGATTGCTAAGTTATAAAATGTATGAGATAGATGTGATCCATCAATGGCGATTGGATACGTGGTGGAGAGGTATTTTGGTGATGCAAGAGATTTAAATGATGTGATCAGAGTATTTATATCCCTTTTATGTGGATAATGGGTCTTGGATCGATGTTTGAAACATTCCAACCTTGTCTTTTGTTATGCATGGGAAGTGTCCAAAACGAAGATGATGCAGGTACGTACTTCAAGGGTAAGTATAGGGTTGAGGGCGTGACTATGAAGTGGGTTAGGGTTAGGATGTGGATAGGGTGTCGGGTGAGGGAAGGGTTAAGGTTACAGTGTGCAGAACAGCCCCCCAACTTGTTAGGGTGAGGGGTGAGGCGTGAGGGTTAGGGTTAGGGGTGAGGGTGAGGGTAAGGCTTCAAGGTGAGGGTGAGGGTAAGGGTTCAGGGTGAGGGTGTGGGTGAGGGCGAGGGTAAGGGCTCGGGGTGAGGGTTCAGGGTGAAGGTGTGGGTCTCACATCTGATAAACGATTGCATTCCAAATATACCCTTCATTTCCCTCGAACAGAGCTCTCACTGTTGGAGCCCTTGGCAGTGTGGAAGCCACCGGCCCCTAAGCCACCACAAGAACACCTGGGGCCTAGGTGCAAAGGCAAGGCAGGAGCAGAGCTGAGGCCAGGAAGGTGCCAGTGGCGTCTCCCAACCTCGTGCAGACTGCTCCTTCCTGGGCAGGAAGTCTAGAAGCCAGGCAAGTCTGGGCAAGGCTCGCCCCAGGCAAGTCTGGGCAAGCCTCGCCCCAGGCAGAGCAGCCTCGCGCAAGGAACTCTGCCAGATCAGGGCTCTCAGCGGAGCTGGAGCTCTGCGATACTGGAGGCGCACTCGGCTCCACCCCAGCAAGGCTTGCAGCAGCAGGCGACTGGGCTGCCTCCTCTTCCCCGGAGGAGGCTCCCTTCCACTTGTCCTGTGCACTCGGCTTCCAGGCGGAGCCATACCTCGCCTCCTCCAGGTCTTGGCACAGGGGTTACTTCCCCTGAGCTGGGGTTGTGGGCGGGAACCCAGACACGCAGGGGCAGGCCCCAACAACCTGCACACAGCTCTGCTGGGGAGAAGAGCATTAGGGAACCTATGTATTTCAGGCAAATGATGGGAGACCACAAGTGAGTCGCCAGCCTGCTGGCTGCAGACACCACCCAGGGGCCCTGGGTGCATGGTGCTCTCAATGTGGCGCTGAGTCTGGACAGCCAAGCAACAGCTGAAGGAGCTCTGCAGTTGCCCTTCCCTTCCTGTCGACAGAGCTCTCAGTGCTGGAGCCCTTGGAAGTGTGGAACTCAGCGATCCCTAAGCCCTCCGAACCACATGTCTCTGCTGGGGAGGAGAGTGCTAGGGAACATACGTCTCTCACACACTTTCTAGGCACACACAGAGACAGCCTCTGGGAGTGTGGGGATGCAAAACCCAGCCAGGGGCCCTGGGAGCCTGGTGCTCTCGGTGCGGCGCTGATTCTAGGCGGCCTAGAAACCGCTGGAGGAGCCCTGCAGTTGCCCTTCCCTTCCCTCTGACAGAGCTCTCACTGCTGAAGCCCTTGGCAGTGTGCAACCCACCACCCCCTAAGCCCTCCCCAACCACGCCTGGCACCTATGTGCAAAGGCAAGGCAGGATTGGAGCTGAGGCAAGGAAGGCACCAGTGGCGTCTCCCAGGCTCGCTCAGACAGCTCCTTCCTGGGGAGGGAGCCTAAAAGCAAGGCAAGTCTGGGCAAGGCGAGCCCCCGGCCGAGCAGCCTCGCGCCAGAAACTCTGCCAGATCGGGGCTCTGAGCAGAGCTAGAGCTCTGCCGTACTGGAGGCCCACTTAGCTCCGTGCAAGCAGGGCTTTCCTCTTGACTGGGCTCGGCTGCCTCCTCTTCTCCCGAGGAGGCTCGCTTCCATGCTGGCTGTGCTCTCGCCTATCAGGCGGGCGCGCAGGGCTCCTCCAGCAGGTCTTGCCTCAGGGGCTGCTTCCCCTGAGTTGAGGCTGTGGGCGGGAACCCAGACACGCAGGATCAGGCCCCAACCACCTGCACATGTCTCTGCTGGGGAGGAGAGTGCTAGGGAACCTACGTCTCTCACACACTTTCTAGGCACCCACGGAGTCAGCCTCTGGGAGTGTGGGGATGCAAAACCCAGCCAGGGGCCCTTGGAACCTGGTGCTCTCCGTGCGGAGCTTTGTCTGGGCGGCCAAGGAACCGCTGAAGGAGCCCTGCTGTTGCCCTTCGCTTCCCTCTGACAGAGCTTTCACTGCTGGAGCCCTTGGCAGTGTGCAACCCACCAGCCCCTAAGCCCTCCTCAAGGACGCTTGGGACCTAAGTGCAAAGGCAAGGCAGGGGTAGAGCTGAAGCCAGGAAGGCGCCAGTGGCGTTTCCGAGCCTCACACAGCCTGCTCCTTCCTGGGGAGGGAGCCTTAAAGCAAGGCAAGTCTGCGCAAGGCTCGCCTACGGCAGAGCATCTTGGTGCCAGGAACTCTGCCAGATCGGGCCTCTGAACAGAGCTAGAAATCTGCCGTACTGGAGTCGCACTTAGCTTCGTGTAAGCAGGGATTTCAGCTTGATGGGGGCTTGCTGCCTCCTCTTCCCCCGAGGAGGCTCGCTTCCCTGCTGGCTGTGCACTCGCCTATCAGGCGGGGGCGCAGGGCTCCTCCAGCAGGTCTTGCCTCAGGGGCTGCTTCCCCTGAGTTGGGGCTGTGGGCAGGAACCCAGACACGCAGGATCAGGCCCCAAACACCTGCACATGTCTTTGCTGGGGAGGAGAGTGCTAGGGAACCTACGTCTGTCATACACATTCTGGGCACCCAAGGAATCAGCCTCCGTGTGTGCGGGGCTGAAAACCCCAGCCAGGGGCCCTGGGAGCCTGGTGCTCTCCGTGTGGCGATGAATCTGGGCGGCAAGCAACCGCTGGAGGAGCCCTGCAGTTGCCCTTCCCTTCCCTCTGACAGAATTCTCACTGCTGGAGCCCTTGGCAGTGTGCAACCCACCAGCCCCTAAGCTCTCCTTAAGGAGGACTGGGACCTAAGTGCAAAGGCAAGGCAGGATTGGAGCTGAGGCAAGAAAGGCGCCAGTGGCGACTCCCAGGCTCCTGCTGCCTGCTCCTTCCTGGAGAGGCAGCCTAAAAGCAAGGCAAGTCTGGGCAAGGCTAGCCCCCGGCAGAGCAGCCTCGCGCCAGGAACTCTGCCAGATCGGGGCTCTGAGCAGAGCTAGAGCTCTGCCGTACTGGAGGCGCACTTAGCTCCGTGCAAGCAGGGCTTTCAACTTGACGGGGCTGGGCTGCCTCCTCTTCCCCCGAGGAGGCTCGCTTCCCTGCTGGCTGTGCACTCGCCTATCAGGCGGGGGCGCAGGGCTCCTCCAGCAGGTCTTGCCTCAGGGGCTGCTTCCCCTGAGTTGGGGCTGTGGGCAGGAACCCAGACACGCAGGATCAGGCCCCAAACACCTGCACATGTCTTTGCTGGGGAGGAGAGTGCTAGGGAACCTACGTCTGTCATACACTTTCTGGGCACCCAAGGAATCAGCCTCCGTGTGTGCGGGGCTGAAAACCCCAGCCAGGGGCCCTGGGAGCCTGGTGCTCTCGGTGCGGCGCTGATTCTAGGCGGCCTAGAAACCGCTGGAGGAGCCCTGCAGTTGCCCTTCCCTTCCCTCTGACAGAGCTCTCACTGCTGAAGCCCTTGGCAGTGTGCAACCCACCACCCCCTAAGCCCTCCCCAACCACGCCTGGCACCTATGTGCAAAGGCAAGGCAGGATTGGAGCTGAGGCAAGGAAGGCACCAGTGGCGTCTCCCAGGCTCGCTCAGACAGCTCCTTCCTGGGGAGGGAGCCTAAAAGCAAGGCAAGTCTGGGCAAGGTGAGCCCCCGGCCGAGCAGCCTCGCGCCAGAAACTCTGCCAGATCGGGGCTCTGAGCAGAGCTAGAGCTCTGCCGTACTGGAGGCGCACTTAGCTCCGTGCAAGCAGGGCTTTCCTCTTGACTGGGCTCGGCTGCCTCCTCTTCTCCCGAGGAGGCTCGCTACACTGCTGGCTGTGCTCTCGCCTATCAGGCGGGCGCGCAGGGCTCCTCCAGCAGGTCTTGCCTCAGGGGCTGCTTCCCCTGAGTTGAGGCTGTGGGCGGGAACCCAGACACGCAGAATAAGGCCCCAACCACCTGCACATGTCTCTGCTGGGGAGGAGAGTGCTAGGGAACCTACGTCTCTCACACACTTTCTAGGCACCCACGGAGTCAGCCTCTGGGAGTGTGGGGATGCAAAACCCAGCCAGGGGCCCTTGGAACCTGGTGCTCTCCGTGCGGAGCTTTGTCTGGGCGGCCAAGGAACCGCTGAAGGAGCCCTGCTGTTGCCCTTCGCTTCCCTCTGACAGAGCTTTCACTGCTGGAGCCCTTGGCAGTGTGCAACCCACCAGCCCCTAAGCCCTCCTCAAGGACGCTTGGGACCTAAGTGCAAAGGCAAGGCAGGGGTAGAGCTGAAGCCAGGAAGGCGCCAGTGGCGTTTCCGAGCCTCACACAGCCTGCTCCTTCCTGGGGAGGGAGCCTTAAAGCAAGGCAAGTCTGCGCAAGGCTCGCCTATGGCAGAGCATCTTGGTGCCAGGAACTCTGCCAGATCGGGCCTCTGAACAGAGCTAGAGATCTGCCGTACTGGAGTCGCACTTAGCTTCGTGTAAGCAGGGATTTCAGCTTGACGGGGACTTGCTGCCTCCTCTTCCCCCGAGGAGGCTCGCTTCCCTGCTGGCTGTGCACTCGCCTATCGGGCGGGGGCGCAGGGCTCCTCCAGCAGGTCTTGCCTCAGGGGCTGCTTCCCCTGAGTTGGGGCTGTGGGCAGGAACCCAGACACGCAGGATCAGGCCCCAAACACCTGCACATGTCTCTGCTGGGGAGGAGAGTGCTGGGGAACCTACGTCTGTCATACACTTTCTGGGCACCCAAGGAATCAGCCTCCGTGTGTGCGGGGCTGAAAACCCCAGCCAGGGGACCTGGGAGCCTGGTGCTCTCCGTGTGGCGCTGAATCTGGGCGGCCAAGCAACCGCTGGAGGAGCCCTGCAGTTGCCCTTCCCTTCCCTCTGACAGAATTCTCACTGCTGGAGCCCTTGGCAGTGTGCAACCCACCAGCCCCTAAGCTCTCCTTAAGGAGGACTGGGACCTAAGTGCAAAGGCAAGGCAGGATTGGAGCTGAGGCAAGAAAGGCGCCAGTGGCGACTCCCAGGCTCCTGCTGCCTGCTCCTTCCTGGAGAGGCAGCCTAAAAGCAAGGCAAGTCTGGGCAAGGCTAGCCCCCGGCAGAGCAGCCTCGCGCCAGGAACTCTGCCAGATCGGGGCTCTGAGCAGAGCTAGAGCTCTGCCGTACTGGAGGCGCACTTAGCTCCGTGCAAGCAGGGCTTTCAACTTGACGGGGCTGGGCTGCCTCCTCTTCCCCCGAGGAGGCTCGCTTCCCTGCTGGCTGTGCACTCGCCTATCAGGCGGGGGCGCAGGGCTCCTCCAGCAGGTCTTGCCTCAGGGGCTGCTTCCCCTGAGTTGGGGCTGTGGGCAGGAACCCAGACACGCAGGATCAGGCCCCAACCACCTGCACATGTCTCTGCTGGGGAGGAGAGTGCTAGGGAACCTACGTCTGTCATACACTTTCTGGGCACCCAAGGAATCAGCCTCCGTGTGTGCGGGGCTGAAAACCCCAGCCAGGGGCCCTGGGAGCCTGGTGCTCTCGGTGCGGCGCTGATTCTAGGCGGCCTAGAAACCGCTGGAGGAGCCCTGCAGTTGCCCTTCCTTTCCCTCTGACAGAGCTCTCACTGCTGAAGCCCTTGGCAGTGTGCAACCACCACCCCCTAAGCCCTCCCCAACGACGCCTGGCACCTATGTGCAAAGGCAAGGCAGGATTGGAGCTGAGGCAAGGAAGGCACCAGTGGCCTCTCCCAGGCTCGCTCAGACAGCTCCTTCCTGGGGAGGGACCTTAAAAGAAAGGCAAGTCTGGGCAAGGCGAGCCCCCGGCCGAGCAGCCTCTCGCCCAGAAACCCTACCAGATCGGGGCTCTGAGCAGAGCTAGAGCTCTGCCATACTGGAGGTCCCCTTAGCTCCGTGCAAGCAGGGCTTTCCTCTTGACTGGGCTCGGCTGCCTCCTCTTCTCCCGAGGAGGCTCGCTACACTGCTGGCTGTGCTCTCGCCTATCAGGCGGGCGCGCAAGGATCCTCCAGCAGGTCTTGCCTCAGGGGCTGCTTCCCCTGAGTTGAGGCTGTGGGCGGGAACCCAGACACGCAGGATAAGGCCCCAACCACCTGCACATGTCTCTGCTGGGGAGGAGAGTGCTAGGGAACCTACGTCTCTCACACACTTTCTAGGCACCCACGGAGTCAGCCTCTGGGAGTGTGGGGATGCAAAACCCAGCCAGGGGCCCTTTGGAACCTGGTGCTCTCCCGTGCGGAGCTTTGTCTGGGCGGCCAAGGAACCGCTGGAGGAGCCCTGCTGTTGCCCTTCGCTTCCCTCTTACAGAGCTTTCCACTGCTGGAGCCCTTGGCAGTGTGCAACCCACCAGCCCCTAAGCCCTCCTCAAGGACGCTTGGGACCTAAGTGCAAAGGCGAGGCAGGGGTAGAGCTGAAGCCAGGAAGGCGCCAGTGGCGTTTTTGAGCCTCACACAGCCTGCTCCTTCCTGGGGAGGGAGCCTTAAAGCAAGGCAAGTCTGCGCAAGGCTCGCCTATGGCAGAGCATCTTGGTGCCAGGAACTCTGCCAGATCGGGCCTCTGAACAGAGCTAGAGATCTGCCGTACTGGAGTCGCACTTAGCTTCGTGGAAGCAGGGATTTCAGCTTGACGGGGACTTGCTGCCTCCTCTTCCCCCGAGGAGGCTCGCTTCCAGCTGGCTGTGCACTCGCCTATCGGGCGGGGGGCGCAGGGCTCCTCCAGCAGGTCTTGCCTCAGGGGCTGCTTCCCCTGAGTTGGGGCTGTGGGCAGGAACCCAGACACGCAGGATCAGGCCCCAAACACCTGCACATGTCTCTGCTGGGGAGGAGAGTGCTAGGGAACCTACGTCTGTCATACACTTTCTGGGCACCCAAGGAATCAGCCTCCGTGTGTGCGGGGCTGAAAACCCCAGCCAGGGGCCCTGGGAGCCTGGTGCTCTCGGTGCGGCGCTGATTCTAGGCGGCCTAGAACCGCTGGAGGAGCCCTGCAGTTGCCCTTCCCTTCCCTCTGACAGAGCTCTCACTGCTGAAGCCCTTGGCAGTGTGCAACCCACCACCCCCTAAGCCCTCCCCAACCACGCCTGGCACCTATGTGCAAAGGCAAGGCAGGATTGGAGCTGAGGCAAGGAAAGCACCAGTGGCGTCTCCCAGGCTCGCTCAGACAGCTCCTTCCTGGGGAGGGAGCCTAAAAAGCAAGGCAAGTCTGGGCAAGGCGAGCCCCCGGCCGAGTAGCCTCGCGCCCAGAAACTCTGCCAGATCGGGGCTCTGAGCAGAGCTAGAGCTCTGCCGGTACTGGAGGCCCACTTAGCTCCGTGCAAGCAGTTCTTTCCTCTTGACTGGGCTCGGCTGCCTACTCTTCTCCCGAGGAAGGCTCGCTACACTACTGGCTGTGCTCTCGCCTATCAGGCGGGCGCGCAGGGCCTCCTCCAGCAGGTCTTGCCTCAGGGGCTGCTTCCCCTGAGTTGAGGCTGTGGGGCGGGAACCCAGACACGCAGGATAAAGCCCCAACCACCTGCACATGTTCTCTGCTGGGGAGGAGAGTGCTAGGGAACCTACGTCTCTCACACACTTTTCTAGGCACCCACGGAGTCAGCCTCTGGGAGTGTCGGGATGCAAAACCCAGCCAGGGGCCCTTGGAACCTTGGTGCTCTCCGTGCGGAGCTTTGTCTGGGCGGCCAAGGAACCGCTCGAGGAGCCCTGCTGTTGCCTTCGCTACCCTCTGACAGAGCTTTCACTGCTGGAGCCCTTGGCAGTGTGCAACCCACCAGCCCCTAAGCCCTCCTCAAGGACGCTTGGGACCTAAGTGCAAAGGCAAGGCAGGGGTAGAGAGCTGAAGCCAGGAAGGCGCCAGTGGCATTTCCGAGCCCTCACACAGCCTGCTCCTTCCTGGGGAGGGAGCCTTAAAGCAAGGCAAGTCTGCGCAAGGCTCGGCCTATGGCAGAGCATCTGGGTGCCAGGAACTCTGCCAGATCGGGCCTCTGAACAGAGCTAGAAATCTGCCGTACTGGAGTCGCACTTAGCTTCGTGTAAGCAGGGGATTTCAGCTTGACGGGGACTTGCTGCCTCCTCTTCACCACAGGAGGCTTGCTTCCCTGCTGGCTGTGCACTCGCCTATCAGGCCGGGGGCGCAGGGCTCCTCCAGCAGGTCTTGCCTCAGGGGCTGCTTCCCCTGAGTTGGGGCTGTGGGCAGGAACCCAGACACGCAGGATCAGGCCCCAAACACCTGCACATGTCTCTGCTGGGGAGGAGAGTGCTAGGGAACCTACGTCTGTCATACACTTTCTGGGCACCCAAGGAATCAGCCTCCGTGTGTGCGGGGCTGAAAACCCCAGCCAGGGGCCCTGGGAGCCTGGTGCTCTCCGTGTGGCGCTGAATCTGGGCGGCCAAGCAACCGCTGGAGGAGCCCTGCAGTTGCCCTTCCCTTCCCTCTGACAGAATTCTCACTGCTGGAGCCCTTGGCAGTGTGCAACCCACCAGCCCCTAAGCTCTCCTTAAGGAGGACTGGGACCTAAGTGCAAAGGCAAGGCAGGATTGGAGCTGAGGCAAGAAAGGCGCCAGTGGCGACTCCCAGGCTCCTGCTGCCTGCTCCTTCCTGGAGAGGCAGCCTAAAAGCAAGGCAAGTCTGGCAAGGCTAGCCCCCGGCAGAGCAGCCTCGCGCCAGGAACTCTGCCAGATCGGGGCTCTGAGCAGAGCTAGAGCTCTGCCGTACTGGAGGCGCACTTAGCTCCGTGCAAGCAGGGCTTTCAACTTGACGGGGCTGGGCTGCCTCCTCTTCCCCCGAGGAGGCTCGCTTCCCTGCTGGCTGTGCACTCGCCTATCAGGCGGGGGCGCAGGGCTCCTCCAGCAGGTCTTGCCTCAGGGGCTGCTTCCCCTGAGTTGGGGCTGTGGGCAGGAACCCAGACACGCAGGATCAGGCCCCAACACCTGCACATGTCTCTGCTGGGAGGAGAGTGCTAGGGAACCTACGTCTGTCATACACTTTCTGGGCACCCAAGGAATCAGCCTCCGTGTGTGCGGGGCTGAAAACCCCAGCCAGGGGCCCTGGGAGCCTGGTGCTCTCGGTGCGGCGCTGATTCTAGGCGGCCTAGAAACCGCTGGAGGAGCCCTGCAGTTGCCCTTCCCTTCCCTCTGACAGAGCTCTCACTGCTGAAGCCCTTGGCAGTGTGCAACCACCACCCCCTAAGCCCTCCCCAACCACGCCTGGCACCTATGTGCAAAGGCAAGGCAGGATTGGAGCTGAGGCAAGGAAGGCACCAGTGGCGTCTCCCAGGCTCGCTCAGACAGCTCCTTCCTGGGAGGGAGCCTAAAAGCAAGGCAAGTCTGGGCAAGGCGAGCCCCGGCCGAGCAGCCTCGCGCCAGAAACTCTGCCAGATCGGGGCTCTGAGCAGAGCTAGAGCTCTGCCGTACTGGAGGCCCACTTAGCTCCGTGCAAGCAGGGCTTTCCTCTTGACTGGGCTCGGCTGCCTCCTCTTCTCCCGAGGAGGCTCGCTACACTGCTGGCTGTGCTCTCGCCTATCAGGCGGGCGCGCAGGGCTCCTCCAGCAGGTCTTGCCTCAGGGGCTGCTTCCCCTGAGTTGAGGCTGTGGCGGGAACCCAGACACGCAGGATAAGGCCCCAACCACCTGCACATGTCTCTGCTGGGGAGGAGAGTGCTAGGGAACCTACGTCTCTCACACACTTTCTAGGCACCCACGGAGTCAGCCTCTGGAGTGTGGGGATGCAAAACCAGCCAGCCCTTGGAACCTGGTGCTCTCCGTGCGGAGCTTTGTCTGGGCGGCCAAGGAACCGCTGAAGGAGCCCTGCTGTTGCCCTTCGCTTCCCTCTGACAGAGCTTTCACTGCTGGAGCCCTTGGCAGTGTGCAACCCACCAGCCCCTAAGCCCTCCTCAAGGACGCTTGGGACCTAAGTGCAAAGGCAAGGCAGGGTAGAGCTGAAGCCAGGAAGGCGCCAGTGGCGTTTCCGAGCCTCACACAGCCTGCTCCTTCCTGGGGAGGGAGCCTTAAAGCAAGGCAAGTCTGCGCAAGGCTCGCCTATGGCAGAGCATCTTGGTGCCAGGAACTCTGCCAGATCGGGCCTCTGAACAGAGCTAGAGATCTGCCGTACTGGAGTCGCACTTAGCTTCGTGTAAGCAGGGATTTCAGCTTGACGGGGACTTGCTGCCTCCTCTTCCCCGAGGAGGCTCGCTTCCCTGCTGGCTGTGCACTCGCCTATCAGGCGGGGCGCAGGGCTCCTCCAGCAGGTCTTGCCTCAGGGGCTGCTTCCCCTGAGTTGGGGCTGTGGGCAGGAACCCAGACACGCAGGATCAGGCCCCAAACACCTGCACATGTCTCTGCTGGGGAGGAGAGTGCTAGGGAACCTACGTCTGTCATACACTTTCTGGGCACCCAAGGAATCAGCCTCCGTGTGTGTGCGGGGCTGAAAACCCCAGCCAGGGGACCTGGGAGCCTGGTGCTCTCCGTGTGGCGCTGAATCTGGGCGGCCAAGCAACCGCTGGAGGAGCCCTGCAGTTGCCCTTCCCTTCCCTCTGACAGAATTCTCACTGCTGGAGCCCTTGGCAGTGTGCAACCCACCAGCCCCTAAGCTCTCCTTAAGGAGGACTGGGACCTAAGTGCAAAGGCAAGGCAGGATTGGAGCTGAGGCAAGAAAGGCGCCAGTGGCGACTCCCAGGCTCCTGCTGCCTGCTCCTTCCTGGAGAGGCAGCCTAAAAGCAAGGCAAGTCTGGGCAAGGCTAGCCCCCGGCAGAGCAGCCTCGCGCCAGGAACTCTGCCAGATCGGGGCTCTGAGCAGAGCTAGAGCTCTGCCGTACTGGAGGCGCACTTAGCTCCGTGCAAGCAGGGCTTTCAACTTGACGGGGCTGGGCTGCCTCTTCTCCCCCGAGGAGGAGCTCGCTTCCCTGCTGGCTGTGCACTCGCCTATCAGGCGGGGGGCG
>NW_017212352.1:0-16710 GCF_001704415.2 Capra hircus
TAAGTCGAGAGCACCTGCCCGCAACTCGAGAAATCCAGGAGGTTCTCCCCTCCAGGCGAGATGAGGCCCATTTCCGCTGAGGCGTCTCGAGCTAATCACACCTAAATCTGGAACTTCCAAAGGGTCCTTCACACCTTTGCTGCAACTCAAGAAGTTCCCCGACATACCCGTCTCCACTCGAGAGGAAGCACGAGAGTCCGCCCACATCCAGAGGAGCCCGTGTTTCCGCCTCCTAGCTCGAGAGGAGGGATCCTTTCCCTGCGTGGTCCGGAAAGAATTCCCGGCGTTCCCGTCGCATCTCAAGAGGGGGCTCTCCACAGGAAAGGCGAGAGGAACTCCAGGGTTCGTGCCACCATTCCCAGAGTCCCCCGGATGTCTCAGTCCATTCCAGGGAAAACCTGTTTTCCCTGCACTGCCTCGACTTTCAAGCCGAGGATCGACTCACACCACGGTGGCACGTGGAAGCCTGTGGGAAAGCCTCGAGGGAAAGCTCGTGGAAAGCCTGAGGGAAAGCCACAGATCCCTTGATCCACGCGAAGGGAACGTGACAATGCTGCTACAGCTCGGGAGGAAAGCGCACGTGCATGCCCCACTCGAGACGAGGACTGACTCCCCTGGGGAGACTCCAGAAGTACCCCAAGATCCATGTCAGCACTGGAGAGGAATCCTCAGGTTTCGGCACCGACTCCACACAAGGTTTAGGCCCCGGCATCGACGGGAGAGGAAACCCGAGAGGCCCCGAGCAACTCGCATGGGGACTGGCCTTTCCTGAGGCCACCAGAGCGGGTCCCTGAGGTCCCCGTCGTAAGTCGAGAGCACCTGCCGCAACTCGAGAAAATCCAGGAGGTTTTCCCCTCCAGGCGAGATGAGGCCCATTTCGCTGAGGCGTCTCGAGGCTAATCACACCTAACCTCTGGAACTTCCAAAGGGTCCTTCACACCCTTGCTGCAACTCAAGAAGTTCCCCGACATACCCGTCTCCACTCGAGAGGAAGCACGAGAGTCCCCTCCCACATCCAGAGGAGCCCCGTTTCGCCTCCTAGCTCGAGAGGAGGGATCCTTTCCCTGCGTGGTCGGGAAAGAATTCCCGGCGTTCCATCGCATCTCAAGAGGAGGCGATCTCACAGTAAAGGCGAGAGGAACTCCAGGGTCGTGCCACCATTCCCAGAGTTCCCCAGATGTCTCAGTCCATTCCAGGGAAACCTGTTTTCCCTGCACTGCCTCGACTTTCACGCCGAGGATCGACTCACACCACGGTGGAACGTGGGACAGCCTGTGGAAAACCCTCGGGAAAGCTCGAGGGAAAGCCACAGATCCCTTGATCCACGCGACGGGAAGTGTGACACTGCTGCTACAGTTCGTGAGGAAAGCTCACGTGCATGCCCCCACACGAGATGAGCACTGACTCCCCTGGGGAGACTCCAGAAGTACCCAAGATCCATGGTAGCACTGGAGAGGAATCCTCAGTTCCAGCCCGACTCCACACAAGGTCTTAGGCCCCGACATCGACGGGAGAAGAATCCCGAAGGCCCCTTGCAACTCCCATGGGCACTGGCCTTTCCTGAGGCCACCAGAGCGGGTCCCTGAGTCCCCGTCGTAACTCGAGAGTCCCTGCCCAACTCTAGAAAATCCAGGAGGTTCTCCCCTCCAGGCGAGATGAGGCCCATTTCCTCTGAGGTGTCTGGAGGCTCATCACACCTAAAACTCTGGAAATTCAAAAGGGTCCTTGCTTCAACTCAAGAAGTTCCCCGACATACCCGTCTCCACACGAGAGGAAGCACGAGGGTCCCGCCCACATTCAGAGGAACCCCGTTTCCGCCTGCTAGCTCGAGATGAAGGATCCTTCCTGCTTAGTCAGGAAAGATTTTTTCGGCATTCCCGTGGCATCTCAAGAGAAGAGGGCTCTCAATAGGAAAGGCGAGAGGAACTCCAGGGTCGTGCCACCATTCCAAGAGTCCCCCAGATGTCTCAGTCCATTTCAGAGGAACCTGTTTTCACTGCACTGCCTCGACTTTCACGCCGAGGATCCACTCACACCATGGTGGCACGTGGGACAGCCCTGTGGAAAGCCTCGTGGGAAAGCCTCGAGGGAAAGCCACAGATCCCTTGATCCCCGCGACGGAAAGGTGACACATCTGCTTCACTGTCCCTGAGGTCACGGTCGTAAGCCGAAGCACCTGCCTCAACTCGAGAAAATCCAGGAGGTTCTCCCTCCAGCGAGATGAGGCCCATTTCTCTGAGGCGTCTCGAGAGTAATCACACCTAAACTCTGGAACTTCCAAAGGGTCCTTCACACCCTTGCTGCAACTCAAGAAGTTCCCCGACATACCCGTCTCCACTCAGAGGAAGCACGAGAGTCCCGGCCACATCCAGAGGAGCCCCGTTTCCGCCTCCTACTCGAGAGGAGGGATCCTTTCCCTGCGTCCTCGGAAAGAATTCCCGGCGTTTCCGTGCATCTCAAGAGGAGGCGCTCTCCACAGGAAAGGCGAGAGGAACTCCAGGGTCGTGCCACCATTTCCAGAGTCCCCCAGATGTCTCAGTCCATTCCAGGGACCTGTTTTCCCTGCACTGCCTCGACTTTCAAGCCGAGGATCGACTCACACCACGGTGGCACGTGGGACAGCCCTGTGGGAAAGCTCGTGGGAAAAGCCTCGAGGAAAGCCACAGATCCCTTGATCCACGCGAAGGGAAGCGTGACACTGCTGCTACAGCAGGGGAGGAAAGCGCACGTGCATGCCCCCACTCGAACTAGGACTGACTCCCCTGGGGAGACTCCAGAAGTACCCCAAGATGCATGTCAGCCTTGGAGAGAATCCTCAGGTTCCAGCCCGACTCCACACAAGGTCTTAGGCCCTGGCATCAACGGGAGAGGAATACGACAGGCCTCGAGCAACTCGCATGGGACTGGCCTTTCCTGAGGTCACCAGAGAGGGTCCATGAGTCCCCGTCGTAAGTCGAGAGCACCTGCCGCAACTCGGTAAAATCCAGGAGTTCTCCCCTGCAGGCGAGATGAGGCCTTTCCGCTGAGCGTTCTGGAGGCTAATCACACGTGACTCTGGAACTTCCAAAGAGTCTTTCACATCATGCTGCAACTCAAGAAGTTCCCTGACATACCCGTCTCCACTCAAGAGGAAGCACGAGAAGTCCCGGCCACATCCAGAGGAGCTCGTTTCCGCAAGTAGCTCGAGAGGAGGGATCCTTTCCTGCTTCGTCGGGAAAGAATTCCCGGCATTTCCATCGCATCTCAAGAGGAGGCGCTCTCGAAGGAAAGGGAGAGGAACTGCAGGGTCGTGCCACCATTCCAAGACGCCCCCAGATGTCTCAGTCCATTCAGGGAATCTGTTTTCACTGCACTGCCTCGACATTTAAGCCGAGGATCGACTCACATCACGGTGGCACGTGGGACAATCATGTGGGAAGGCCTCGTGGAAAAGCCTCGTATGAAAGCTTCCAGGGAAAGCCACAAATCCTTGATTCACGCGAAGGGAACCTGGCCACTGCTGCTACAGCTCGGGAGGAAAGCGCACGTGCATGCCCAGCTCGGACGAGGACTGACTCCCTGCGGAGACTCCAGAAGTACCCAAGGTCCATGTCAGCACTGGAGAGGAATCCTCAGGTTCCGGCACCGACTCCACACAAGGTCTTAGGCCCCGGCATCGACGGAGAGGAATCCCGAGAGGCCCCGAGCAACTCGCATGGGGACTGGCCTTTCCTGAGGCCACCAGAGCGGGTCCCTGAGGTCCCCGTCGTAAGTCGAGAGCACCTGCGCAACTCGAGAAAATCCAGGAGGTTCTCCCCTCCAGGCGAGATGAGGCCCATTTCCGCTGAGCGTCGAGGCTAATCACACCTAATCTCTGGAACTTCCAAAGGGTCCTTCACACCCTTGCTGCAACTCAAGAAGTTCCCCGACATACCCGTCTCCACTCGAGAGGAAGCACGAGAGTCCGCCCACATCCAGAGGAGCCCCGTTTCGCCTCTAGCTCGAGAGGAGGGATCCTTTCCCTGCGTGGTCGGGAAAGAATTCCCGGCGTTCCCGTCGCATCTCAAGAGGAGGCGCTCTCCACAGGAAAGGCGAGAGGAACTCCAGGGTCGTGCCACCATTCCCAGAGTCCCCCAGATGTCTCAGTCCATTCCAGGGAAACCTGTTTTCCCTGCACTGCCTCGACTTTCAAGCCGAGGATCGACTCACATGGCACGTTGGACAGCCCTGTGGGAAAGCCTCGTGGGAAAGCCTCGTGGGAAAGCCTCGAGGGAAAGCCACAGATCCCTTGATCCACGCGAAGGGAAGCGTGACACTGCTGCTACAGCTCGGGAGGAAAGCGCACGTGCATGCCCCACTCGAGACGAGGACTGACTCCCCTGGGGAGACTCCAGAAGTACCCCAAGATCCATGTCAGCACTGGAGAGGAATCCTCAGGTTCCGGCACCGACTCCACACAAGGTCTTAGGCCCGGCATCGACGGGAGAGGAATCCCGAGAGGCCCCGAGCAACTCGCATGGGGACTGGCCTTTCCTGAGGCCACCAGAGCGGGTCCCTGAGGTCCCCGTCGTAAGTCGAGAGCACCTGCCGCAACTCGAGAAAATCCAGGAGGTTCTCCCCTCCAGGCGAGAGATGAGGCCCATTTCGCTGAGGCGTCTCGAGGCTAATCACACCTAATCTCTGGAACTTCCAAACGGTGCTTCACACCTGCTGCAACTCAAGATGTTCCCCTACATACCGTTTCCACTCGAGAGGAAGCACGAGAGTCCCGCCCACATCCAGAGGAGCCCCGTTTCTGCCTACTAGCTCGAGAGGAGGGATCCTTTCCCTGCGTCATCGGGAAAGAATCCCGGCGTTCCCGTCGCATCTCAAGAGGAGGCGCTCTCCACAGGAAAGGCGAGAGGAACTCCAGGGTCGTGCCACCTTTCCCAGAGTCCCCCAGATGTCTCAGTCCATTCCAGGGATACCTGTTTTCCCTGCACTGCCTCGACATTCAAGCCGAGGATCGACTCACATCACGGTGGCACGTGGACAATCATGTGGGAAGGCCTCGTGGAAAAGCCTCGTGTGAAAGCTTCCAGGGAAAGCACAAATCTCTTGATTCACTCGAAGGGAACCTGGCACTGCTGCTACAGCTCGGGAGGAAAGCGCACGTGCCTGCCCCCACTCGAGACGAGGACTGACTCCCCAGGAGACTCCAGAAAGTACCCCAAGATCCATGTCAGCACTGGAGAGGAATCCTCAGGTTCGGCCAGCGACTCCGCACAAGGTCTTAGGCCCGGCATCGACGGCGAGGAATCCCGAGAGGCCCTGAGCAACTCGCATGGGGACTGGGCTTTCCTGAGGCCACCAGAGAGGGTCCCGAGGTCCCCGTCGTAAGTCGAGAGCACCTGCTGCAACTCGATAAAATGCCTAGATGTTCTCCCTCCAGGCGACATGAGGCCCATTTTCCCTGAAGCGTCTCGAGGCTAATCACACCTAACCTCTGGAACTTCCAAAGGGTCCTTCACACCCTTGCTGCAAATCAAGAAGTTCCCGACATACCCGTCTCCACTCGAGAGGAGTCACGAGAGTCCGCCCACATCCAGAGGAGCCCGTTTCCGCCTCCTAGCTCGAGAGGAGAGATCCTTTCCCTGCGTGGTCGGAAAAGAATTCCCGGCGTTCCCGTCGCATCTCAAGAGGAGGCGCTCTCCACAGGAAAGGCGAGAGGAACTCCTGGGTCGTGCCACCATTCCCAGAGTCCCCAGATGTCCTCAGTCCATTCCAGGGAAACATGTTTTCCCTGCACTGACTCGACTTTCAAGCCGAGGATCGACTCACACCACGGTGGCACGTGGGGACACCCTGTGGGAAAGCCTCGTGGGAAAGCCACAGATCCCTTGATCCACGCGAAGGGAAGCGTGACACTGCTGCTACAGCTCGGGGAGGAAGCGCACGTGCATGCCCCCACACCAGACGAGGACTGACTCCCCTGGGGAGACTCCAGAAGTACCCCAAGATCCATGTCAGCACTGGAGAGGAATCCTCAGGTTCTGGCACCGACTCCACACAAGGTCTTATGCCGGTGTCCAGCCCCGGTGGATCAGGGAATTCGAAGGGTGGACGGCGTTGGCGTGGAAAGACTTGTTTATTTATTAATGTAAGATTAGATTAGCAAACTATAGTGTAGTAAGAAGATTAAGTGGAGGAAGAGGGCTGAATAGCTTGGTTTACGCGGACGGCCAATAAAATTCCAGACAAGGAATTTGCACCACCTACGTTGGGCCACCGGCGCCCGCTTGAATATCTAAGGGTGCCTCGCCTTAAGCTCCCTTTCGTGCGGTCTTAACAGCCAGGCCAAGTAAGTAGACCTGGCGAGCCTCCGCACTCCATGTGGAGATTCAGCCTGAAGTTATAGTAAAGAGCAGAGAGAAGGAAAGGTAGAGAAGAAGAAAGAGAGAGAAAGACACGGGGGAGCCAGAGTCCCAGGAAACCAGGCTGAGAGACTAGTTCGAGAAGCTGGTCCGAGAAACTGGCCCCCGGCCCTGGCCTCCTCCTTTATTGTTCAGAAGGTCTTTTATACTTTTGATAATACATGGAGATCAATGGATAACCAAAATTATGTAGTGTTCCCAACCAGATTCTTCTCTGTATATCATTTTGTATACAAAAGGTCTCAGGTGATTTACATTATCTTCTGGCCAAGAGGCTTGTTAACACTTTTTGGCTCTCTTCCTTAATGAATGTTAATTTTGTTTCCCCTGAAGTGTTTTTCTTTAATCTGCATCTCCTTAAAGCATTAAAGTTACATCTCTATAGAACAAGGTGCAGTGGGTATAACAAAGAAAGTACTTAACTCAAAGATCTAATGTTGCTAATACCAGGTCTACTACTTGTTTTTCACATACCAACTATATCTAAAATAAAGGATATGAAATTTGGCAGCA
Organism: Capra hircus; assembly: GCF_001704415.2. Taxonomy (NCBI): domain Eukaryota; kingdom Metazoa; phylum Chordata; class Mammalia; order Artiodactyla; family Bovidae; genus Capra; species Capra hircus. The sequence continues at coordinate 6,906 of NW_017212352.1, forward strand.
AGCATTTACCCAAAAATGACTTTTAATCAGTCCTATTCTAAAAGATTCTGACTCCTCGGAAGCTCCTGCATTCCTACGATGTTTTAAGCTTCCTGTGCTCCTGCGGTCAGGAGGCCTCAACAATCACAAGCGCAGCTGTACGAGTCCTACAGGCAGGATAGAAAGCCATCAGAGGGTTTTGGATTGAAACACTCTTTCAAATGCAGAAGACTAACGCCCTGAATTGACTTTTTCCAGAAAAGTTCAGAAGAGTGAAAAGCAGAGCACAAAACCGGCAGATTTTTGTTGGGGTACATGCTTAAAAATTTCCAGAGGGGTCCCTGAGTCTGAGCACGCCTTGCGTATGTCAGCTTCCTTCCTCATAACCTTGTCACGGGCGGGCTTCCTCACACTGTCTCCCGCAGCCTTAGGCCCAGCATCGACGGGAGAGGAATCCGAGAGGCCCCGAGCAACTCGCATGCGGACTGGCCTTTCCTGAGGCCACCAGAGCGGGTCCCTGAGGTCCCGTCGTAAGTCGAGAGCACCTGCACAACTCGAGAAATCCAGGAGGTTCTCCCTCCAGGCGAGATGAGGCCCATTTCCGCTGAGGCGTCTCGAGGCTCATCACACCTAACCTCTGGAAATTACAAAGGGTCTTTCACACCCTTGCTGCAACTCAGAAGTTCCCCGACATACCCGTCTCCACTCGAGAGGAATCACGAGAGTCCCGCCCTCATCCAGAGGAGCCCCGTTTCCGCCTCCTAGCTCGAGAGGAGGGATCCTTCCCTGCGTGGTCGGAAAGAATTCCCGCATTTCGTCGCATCTCAAGAGGAGGCGCTCTCCACAGGAAAGGCGAGAGGAACTCCAGGGTCGTGCACCATTCCCAGAGTCCCCAGATGTCTCAGTCCATTCCAGGGAAACATGTTTTCCCTGCACTGACTCGACTTTCAAGCCGAGGATCGACTCACACCACGGTGGCACGTGGGACAACCCTGTGGGAAAGCCTCGTGGAAAGCCACAGATCCCTTGATCACGCGAAGGGAAGCGTGACACTGCTGCTACAGCTCGGGAGGAAAGCGCACGTGCATGCCCCACACAGACGAGGACTGACTCCCCTGGGGAGACTCCAGAAGTACCCCAAAATCCATGTCAGCACTGGAGAGGAATCCTCAGGTTCTGGCACCGACTCCACACAAGGTCTTATGCGGTGTCAGCCCCGGTGGATCCAGGGATTCGAAGGTGGACGGCGTTGGCGTGGAAAGACTTGTTTATTTATTAATGTAGATTAGATTAGCAAACTATAGTGTAGTAAGAAGATTAAGTGGAGGAAGAGGCTGAATAGCTTGGTTACGCGACGGCCAATAAAATTCCAGACAAGGAATTTGCACCACTACGTTGGGCCACCGCGCCGCTTGAATATCTAAGGGTGCCTCGCCTTAAGCTCCCTTTCGTGCGGGTCTTAACAGCCAGGCCAAGTAAGTAGACCTGGCGAGCCTCCGCACTCCATGTGGAGATTCAGCCTGAAGTTATAGTAAAGAGCAGAGAGAAGGAAAGGTAGAGAAGAAGAAAGAGAGAGAAAGACACGGGGGGAGCCAGAGTCCCAGGAAACCAGGCTGAGAGACTAGTTCGAGAAGCTGGTCCGAGAAACTGGCCCCCGGCCCCTGGCCTCCTCCTTTATTGTTCAGAAGGTCTTTTATACTTTTGATAATACATGAAGATCAATGGATAACCCAAAATTATGTAGTGTTCCCAACCCAGATTCTTTCTGTATATCATTTTGTATACAAAAGGTCTCAGGTGATTTACATTATCTTCTGGCCAAGAGGCTTGTTAACACTTTTTGGCTCTCTTCCTTAATGAATGTTAATTTTGTTTCCCCTGAAGTGTTTTTCTTTAATCTGCATCTCCTTAAAGCATTAAAGTTACATCTCTATAGAACAAAGGTGCAGTGGGTAATAACAAAGAAAGTACTTAACTCAAAGATCTAATGTTGCTAATACCAGTTACTACTTGTTTTTCACATACCAACTATATCTAAAAATAAAGGATATGAAAATTTGGCAGCAAGCATTGACCCAAAAAATGACTTTTAATCAGTCCTATTCTAAAGATTCTGACTCCTCGGAAGCTCCTGCATTCCTACGATGTTTAAGCTTCCTGTGCCTCCTGCGGTCAGGAGGCCTCAAACAATCACAAGCGCAGCTGTACGAGTCGTACAGGCAGGATAGAAAGCCATCAGAGGGTTTTTGGATTGAAACACTCTTTCAAATGCAGAAGACTAAACGCCCTGAATTGACTTTTTCCAGAAAAGTTCAGAAGAGTGAAAAAGCAGAGCACAAAAAACCGGCAGATTTTTGTTGGGGTACATGCTTAAAAATTTCCAGAGGGGTCCCTGAGTCTGAGCACGCCTTGCGTATGTCAGCTTCCTTCCTCATAACCTTGTCACGGGCGGGCTTCCTCACACTGTCTCCCGGCAGCCTTAGGCCCCAGCATCGACGGGAGAGGAATCCCGAGAGGCCCCCGAGCAACTCGCATGCGGACTGGCTTTCCTGAGGCCACCAGAGCGGGTCCCTGAGGTCCCCGTCGTAAGTCGAGAGCACCTGTCACAACTCGAGAAAATCCAGGAGGTTCTCCCCTCCAGGCGAGATGAGGCCCATTTCCGCTGAGGCATCTCGAGGCTCATCACACCTAACCTCTGGAAATTACAAAGGGTCTTTCACACCCTTGCTGCAACTCAAGAAGTTCCCCGACATACCCGTCTCCACTCGAAAGGAATCACGAGAGTCCCGCCCTCATCCAGAGGAGCCCCGTTTCCGCCTCCTAGCTCGAGAGGAGGGATCCTTCCCCTGCGTGTCGGAAAGAATTCCCGGCATTTCCGTCGCATCTCAAGAGGAGGCGCTCTCCACAGGAAAGGAGAGATTAACTCCAGGGTCGTGCCACCATTCCCAGAGTCCCTCAGATGTCTCAGTCCATTCCAGGGAAACCTTTTTTCCCTGCACTGCCTCGACTTTCAAGCCGAGGATCGACTCTCACCACGGGTGGCACGTGGGACAGCTTTGTGGGAAAGACTCGAGGGAAAGCCTCGTGGGGAAAGCCTCGAGGGAAAGCCACAGATCCCTTGATCCACGCGAAGGGAAGCCTGACACTGCTGCTACAGCTGGGGAGGAAAGCGCACGTGCATGCCCCCACTCGAGACGAGGACTGACTCCCCAGGGGAGACTCAGGACGTACCCCAAGATCCATGTCAGGACTGGAGAGGAATCCTCAGGTTCCGGCACCGAGTCCACACAAGGTCTTAGGCCCCGGCATCGACAGGGAGAGGAATCCCGAGAGGCCCCCGAGCAACTCGCATGGGAATGGCCTTTCCTGGGCCACCAGAGCATGTCCCTGAGGTCCCCGTCGTAAGTAGAGAGAAAACTGCCGCAACTCGAGAAAACCCAGAAGGTTCTCCCCCTCCAGGCGAGATGAGGCCCATTTCCAATGAGGCCTCTCCGAGGCTAATCACACCTAACGTCTGGAACTTCCAAAGGGTACATTCACCCACTTGTTGCAACTCAAGAAGTTCCCCGACATAAACCGTCTCCACTGAGAGAAAGCTCGAGCCTCCCGCCGACATCCAGAGGAGCCCCGTTTCCGCCTCCTAGCTCGAGAGGAGGGATCCTTTCCCTGCGTGTTCGGGAAAGAATTCCCGGCGTTTCCGTCGCATCTCAAGAGGAGGCGCTCTCCACAGGAAAGGCGAGAGGAATTCCAGGGTCGAGCCACCATACCCAGAGTCCCCCAGATGTCTCAGTCCATTCCAGGGAAACCAGTTTTCCCTGCACTGCCTCGACTTTCAAGCCAAGGATCGACTCAACACCACGGTGGCACGTGGGACAGCCCTGTGGGAAAGCCTCGTGGGAAAGCCTCCTGCAAAAACCTCGATGAAAGCCACAGATTTCTTCATCCACGCGAAGGGAAGCATGACACTGCTGCTACCAGCTCGGGAGGAAAGTGCACCGTGCATGACCTAAGTCGAGACGAGGACTGAATCCCCGGTGGAGACTCCAGAAGTACCCCAAGATCCATGTCAGCACTGGAGAGGAATTTTCAGGTTCCGGCACCGTCTCCACACAACGTCTTAGGCCCCGGCATCGACGGGAGAGGAATCCCGAGAGGCCCCGTGCAACTCGCATGGGGACTGGCCTTTCCTGAGGCCACCAGAGCGGGTCCCTGAGGTCCTCGTCTTAAGTCGAGAGCACCTGTGGCAACTCGAGAAAAATCCAGGAGGTTCTCCCCTCCAGGCGAGATGAAGCCCATTTCCGCGGAGGCGTCTCGAGGCTAATCAACCTGGCCTCTGGAATTTCCAAAGGGTCCTTCACACCCTTGCTGCAACTCAAGAAGTTTCCCGACGTACCCGTCTCCACTCGAGAGGAAGCACGAGAGTCCTGCCCACATCCAGAGAAGCCCGTTTCCGCCTCATAGCTCGAGAGGTGGAATCCTTTCCCTGCGTTGTCGGGAAAGAATTCCCGGTGTTCCGGTCGCATCTCAAGAGGAGGCGCTCTCCACAGGAAACACGAGGGGATCTCCAGGGTCGTGACACCATTCCCTGAGTGCCACAGATTTCTCAGTCTATTCCAGGGAAACCTATTTTCCCTGCATTGCCTCGACTTTCAAGCCGAGTATCCACTCACACCACGGTGGCACGTGGGACAGCCCTGTGGGAAAGCCTCGTGGGAAAGCCTCGAGGAAAAGCCACAGATCCCTAGATCCACGCAAAGGGAAGTGTGACAATGCTGCTACAGCTCGGGAGGAAAGCGCACGTGCATGCCCCCACTCGAGACGAGGACTGACTCCCCTGGGGAGACTCCAGAAGTACCCAAAGACCATGTCAGCACTGGAGAGGAATCCTTAGGTTCCGGCACGGACTCCACACAAGATCTTAGGCCGAGGCATCGATGGGAGAGGAATTCCGAGAGGCCCCCAAGCAACTCGCATGGGGACTGGCCCTTTCCTGAGGCCACCAGAGCGGGTCCCTGAGGTCCTCATCCTAAGTCGAGAGCACCTGCCGCAACTCGAGAAAATCCAGGAGGTTCTCCCCTCCAGGCGAGATGAGGCCCATTTCCGCAGAAGCGTCCTCGAGGCAAATCACACCTAACCTCTGGAACTTCCAAAGGGTCCTTCAAACCCTTGCTGCAACTCAAGAAGTTCCCCCACATACACGTCTCCACTCGAGAGGAAGCACGAGAGTCCCGCCCACATCCAGAGGAGCCCCGTTTCCGCCTCCTAGCTCGAGAGGATGGATCCTTTCCCTGCGTGGTCGGGAAAGAATTCCCGGCGTTTCCATCGCAACTTAAGAGGAGGCGCTCTCCACAGGAAAGGCGAGAGGAACTCCAGGGTCGTGCCACCATTCCCAGAGTCCCCCAGATGTCTCAGTCCATTCCAGGGAAACCTGTTTTCCCTGCACTGCCTCGACTTTCAAGACCGAGGATGGACTCACACCACGGTGGCACGTGGGACAGCCCTGTGGGAAAGCCTCGTGGGAAAGCCTCGTGGGAAAGCCTCGAGGGAAAGCCACAGATCCCTTGATCCACGCGAAGGGAATCGTGACTCTGCTCCTACAGCTCGAGAGGAAACCGCACGTTCATGCCCCCACTCGAGACGAGGACTGACTCCCCTGGGGAGACTCCAGAAGTACCCCAAGATCCATGTCAGCACTGGAGAGGAATCCTCAGGTTCCGGCACCTGCTGGGAGCCAGTGTGAGGAATCCTGCCCATGACAAGGTCATGAGGAAGGAAGCTGACATATGCAAGGCGTGCTCAGACTTCAGGGACCCCTCTGCAAATTCCTAAGCACGTACCCCAACTAAAATCTGCCGGCTTTTGTGCTCTGTTTTTCCACTCTTCTGACATTTCTGGAAAAATTCAATTCAGGGCTTTAGTCTTCTGCATTTGAAAGAGTGTTTCAATCCAAAAAACCCCTCCGATGGCTTTCTAGCCTGCCTGCAGGACTCGTACAGCTGCGCATGTGATTGTTTGAGGCCTCCTGACCACAGGAGGCACAGGAAGCTTAAAACATCCTAGGAATGTAGGAGCTTCCGAGGAGTCAAAATCTTTAGAATAGGACTGATTAATGGTTTCATTTTTTGGGTCAATGCTTGCTGCCAAATTTTCATATCCTTTATTTTTAGATATAGTTGGTATATAGAAAAACAAGTAGTAGACCTGGTATTAGCAACATTAGATCTTTGAGTTAAGTACCTTCTTTGTTATATCCCACTCCACCTTTGTTCTATAGAGATGTAACTTTAATGCTTTAAGGAGATGCAGATTAAAAAAAAAAAAAACACTTCAGGGGAAACAAAATTAACATTCATTAAGGAAGAGAGCCAAAAAGTGTTAACAAGCCTCTTGGCCAAAAGATAATGTAAATCACCTGAGACCTTTTGTATACAAAATGATATACGGAAAGAATCTGGGTTGTGAACGCTACATAATTTTGTGTTACCCATTGATCTCCGTGTTTTATCAAAAGTATAAAAGGCCTTCTGAACAATAAAGGATGGGGGCCAGTTTCTCGAACTAGTCTCTCGGCCTGGTTTCTTGGGATTCTGGCTCCCCCCATGTCTCTCTCTCTCTCTTCTTCTCTCCCCTTCCCTCTCTCTGCCTGTTTACTTTAACTTCAGGCTGAATCTCCATCTGGGGCGCGGAGGCTCGCCAGGTCTACTTACTTGCCCCGGCTGTTAAGACCCGCACGAAAGGGAGCTTAAGGTGAGGCACCCTTAGATATTCAAGCGGGCGCCGGTGGCCCAACGTAGATGGTGCAAATTCCTTGTCTGGAATTTTATTGGCCTTCCGCGGTAAACCAAGCTATTCAGCCCTCTTCCTCCACTTAATCTTCTTACTACACTATAGTTTCTTAATCTAATCTTACATTAATAAAACAAACAAGTCTTTCCACACCAACGCCGTCCACCCTTCGAATTCCCTGGATCCACCGGGGCTGGACCCCGGCAAGTGGTGCCCGGAACAGGCTATTCGAAGGTAGGTTCCTCGGAGCAAAAGCTCCCCCCGGAGCACTCTCTGTTGCTCCCCCCCGGAGCACTCTCTGTTGCTCCCCCGGGAGTGACTTAATCACTCCCCCGGAGTACTTTCGGGTACTCCCCCAGTGTTGAGTGTTCGGGACGGCTAGGACCCCACTCAGGGTGCCCGCGGACCCCCCTGTAGGATAGGACAGGGTGAGGACGAGTGGGAAGTGTTCAAGGGTTTAAGAGAAACCTGGTGCTCTAGAGGTTGAAAAGAAACCTGCTATCTTAGGGTTTTAAAACAAAACCCCCTTGGCTAAGGTAAAACCTTTTTGTCAAGGCAGACTTTTCTATAACTCTTAATTTTCTGACACGGGTAACAATGACTCAAAACAATGACACCTCTTTATACAAGTAATTTTGTAACTGTTAAACAAAAAAGACAAATTAAAGATTAAAAGGCTCGTGTTACGAGACCAATGTCCTTGGTTTCCAGAAAAGAGATTTAGATACTTGGATAAAGGTAATAAAACAGCTAAAAACTAATTATACTTTGCATGGGCCTGTAAATGCTTTTGCTCTGTAAAAATATTATTACAAATGTTCTGGACCCCCGTCATGAGGCTGTTAGTTAGATAGCCTATGGGAGAAACCTATAGCAGTGGATCGTAGTGGGTCTCCACCTATTACGCAGATCATATTTTCTGCCATTGGCAAACAAAAGTAGAGAGACTGTACTCTTCCTCCCGAGGAAGGAGGGTGCTTATAGGACGCAGCGGGCCGAGCGCCCTGGAGAGCCCCCTCCCCCTCTACACAAACCAAACCTTTAAAAGAGTTGTCTTATTTAAGGCGACCACTGCCAACCTCTGCTTGCGCCTCCCCAGGGCTTAAGAACTCCCCACTTTATATCCAAAGCCTCCCAGAACATGCTTAAGTTTGAAAACGATAGTGACAATATTTTGAGGCAAAGGAGCTTTTAAAACAGAGCTTGTTCCTTGCATAAAATCCCCTCAGGAGGGGCCTCACCCAACAAAAAAAAGAAAAAGGAAGAAAAACAGGAAAAAAAAAAAGAAAAATATTCGTAATAAAAAGGACTTAACAAATGCAAAATGTTTCTCTTGAGGCCAAATAGAACATTTTTTGCCAAAATGTCTTGCTAAACAGAGATAACAAGCCGTACCAAACAACCCCAGGTAGCTCAGGCCTGGACCTCAGTTCCACCACCTTAATAATAATAGCTCCTGACTCAGATTCCAGTGGCTAGTCCCCTGCCTGAGGACATTGTAAGACTTGTGCTGGGGCATAGCTTGCTTTCTTTTCAAAAATTTCGGTAGTGTCTTGTGTAGTAAATTCTGATTATACTAAAAAAAATTGAAGTTTTGATATTGCCACCTGCTAAAACTGTGCAATTAAAATTAAAAAATAGCACAGCTTTTGCTTTTACCTTATTACCAGACAGAAAAACCAGACAAAAAAAGCCCCAGAGGATCTAGATCTAGCTTTTTGGGTGCAAAAAATTGCAGCTTCTAGGCCTTTAAAAGATTTTTTAAAGATATAAAATGTCATGGCTGTTAGACAATAGACAAGACGTTTCTTACATTGCTGAGAGACTAGCGCAGCTCCTGGACAACATATACTACTGAAAAGGAGTTGGTGGGATTAGAAAAGGTGGTATGCAGGATAAAAATGCTATAGAGTAAGAGGTGAGAGAGAGTTTAAAACCTTGGTGAATAGTGAGCTCCCCGTTGCTGGAAGTATTCAAGCAAAGATTAAATGGTTACTTGTCATCTAAAAGGCTATAGACCAGATTTGGGTTATAAAAAGATCATTAAAAAAGCTTTTCTTGCTTCTTATATTTGGGTCTGCCAAAAGTTTTAAAACTGATAATGTCCTTTTAAAGCTGCTGAGAGATTGTTTACTAACTTTAAATGATTTCCAAAAATTATTAGGTGATATTAATTGGATATGCCCACATTTAAAACTGACTTTTGTAGATTTAAAGCCTTTTGTTTGATTGCTGAAAAATAACAATCCTAATCCCAGTTCTAAGAAAAAGTTGACTAGTGTGACACAGTTGGCTTTCGTTAAAGTGAATGAGGCTTTAAATGATCAGTTAATTAAGATTAATATTGCCAAAAAAGGAGATTAAATTATTCTTGCACAAAATGTATACCTACAGGATGCTTGTGACAAGAAGGCCCATTGGTTCCATCTAATGACCCCCCCAAAAATAGTTTTATCTTATCCCAACTTGGTGGAACAATGGCCTCTGCCTAAGAAAAAATTACTGACATATTAATTTAAAAGATTAATTCAAGCATACTGATTTATTAAATTGTTCAGTAAAGAGCCATCAAAAATTGTAATTCCATATAACAAAAAACAACTTGATGCTTTTCAAATGTTTGCTGATTGGCAGATTGCTATAGGAAATTCTTGTGATCAGATCTTGCATCATTTACCCTCACGTGCTTTGTTAATTCAAAAATTAAAAAAGGAGAAATTAAGTATAGTTTTCCCCCATCAGATTTTACAACATGTTCTCTTTGTAATAAGTTAAATGCTGATTCGTTTGGAACAGTAAAATAAAAAGCCATTGGTAAAGCAAAAAGATCTCCAGATAACAAAAAGATCCCGACCCAGAATTTGCTGCGGGTCGAGGAAGTGTTTATATTTTTTCCACAGGGTGCAGATTCGTCAATTTGGATCCCGGACAGACTGATTCGCCACAAAAGAAAAAGGGAACTTCTCTGCCGCCACGCGGAAACAGGGAAACAGCCGTGCACCAAAAGCTGCGGGCGGGGCCAGCCTGACTGACGGAACCC
>NW_017212353.1:0-16709 GCF_001704415.2 Capra hircus
CCCTAGTGGCTGGCATGGATCATGGGGTACTTCTGGAGTCGCCCCAGGGGAGTCAGTCTTCGTCTCGAGTGGGGCATGCACGTGCAATTTCCTCCGCGAGCTGTAAGCAGCAGTGTCACTCTTCCTTCGCGTGGATCAAGGGATCTGTGGCTTTCGCTTGAGGCTTTCACACGAGGCTTTCCCAAGAGGGTTCCACGAGGCACACGAGGCTTTCCAACAGGGCTGTCCCACGTGCCACCGTGGTGTGAGTCGATCCTCGGATTGAAATTCGAGGCAGTGCAGGGAAAACAGGTTTCCCTGAATGGACTGAGACATCTGGGGACTCTGGGAATGGTGACACGACCCTGGAGTTCCTCTCGCTTTTCCTGTGGAGAGCGCCTGCTCTTGGGATGCAACTGGAAAGCAGGGAATTCATTCCCGACGACGCAGGGACAGGATCCCACCTCTCGAGCTAGGAGGCGGAAACGGGGCTCCTCTGGATGTGGGCGGGACTCTCGTGCATCCTCTCGAGTGGAGACGGGTATGTCGGGGAACTTCTTGAGTTGCCGCAAGGGAGTGAAGGACCCTTTGGAAGTTCCAGAGGTTAGGTGTGTTTAGCCTCGAAACGAATCAGCGGAAATGGGCCTCATCTCGCCTGGAGGGGAGAACCTCCTGGATTTTCTCGAGTTGCGGCAGGTGCTCTCGACTTACGACGGGGACCTCAGGGACCCGCTCTGGTGGCCTCAGGAAAGTACAGTCCCCATCCGAGTTGCTCGTGGCCTCTCGGGATACTCTTCCGTCGATGCTGGGGCCTAAGACCTTGTGTGGAGTCGGTGCCATAACCTGAGGATTCCTCACCAGTGTTGACATGGATCTTGGGGATTTCTGGAGACTCCCCAGGGGAGTCAGTCCTCGTCTCGACTGGGGGCATGCACGTGCGCTTTCCTCCCGAGCTGTAGCAGCAGTGTCACTCTTCCTTCGCGTGGATCAAGGGATCTGTGGCTTTCCTCGTGGCTTTCCCATGAGGCTTTCCCAGGAGGCTTTCCCACAGGGCTGTCCCACGTGCCACCGTGGTGTAGTTCGATCGTCGGCTTGAAAGTCGAGGCAGTGCAGGGAAAACAGGTTTCCCTGGAATGGACTGAGACATCTGGGGGACTCTGGGAATGGTGGCACGACCCTGGAGTTCCTCTCGCCTTTCCTGTGGAGAGCGCCTCCTCTTGAGATGCGATGGAACGCTTGGAATTCTTTGCCGATCACGCAGGGAAAAAGGATTCCACCTCTCGAGCTAGCAGGCGGAAACGGGGCTCCTCTGGATGAGGGCGGGACTCTCGTGCTTCCTCTCGAGTGGAGACGGGTATGTCGGGGAACTTCTTGAGTTGCAGAAAGGGTGTGAAGGACCCTTTGGCAGTTCCAGAGGTTAGGTGTGATTAGCCTCGAGACGCCTCAGCGGAAATGGTCCTCATCTCCCCTGGAGGGGAGAACCTCCTGGATTTTCACGAGTTGTGGCAGGTGGTCTCGACTTAGACGGGGACCTCAGGGACGCGCTCTGGTGGCCTCAGGAAAGGCCAGTTCCCATGCGTGTTGCTCGGGGGCCTCTCGGGATTCCTCTCCGTCGATGCCGGGGCCTAAGACCTTGTGTGGAGTCGGTGCCGGAACCTGAGAATTCCTCTGCAGTGCTGACATGGGTCTTGGGGGACTTCTGGAGTCTCCCCAGGGGAGTCAGTCCTCGTCTCGAGTGGGGGCATGCACGTGGCCTTTCCTCCGAGCTGTAGCCGCAGTGTCACGCTTCCCTTCGTGTGGATCAAGGGATCTGTGGCTTTCCCTCGAGGCTTTCCCACGAGGCTTTACCTCTAGGCTTTCCAACAGGGCTGTCTCTCGTGCCCCGTGGTGTAGGTCGATCGTCGGCTTGAAAGTCGAGGCAGTGCAGGGAAAACAGGTTTCCCTGGAATGGACTGAGAAATCTGCGGGAATCTGGGAATGGTGGCACGACCCTGGAGTCCATCTCGCCTTTCCTGTGGAGAGCGCCTCCTCTTGAGATGCGACGGGAACGCCGGGGAAATCTTTCCCGACCACGCAGGGAAAGGACCCCTCATTTCGAGCTAGAAGCGGAAACGGGCTCCTCTGGATGTGGGCGGGACTCTCATGCTTCCTCTCGAGTGGAGACGGGTATGTCAGGGAACTTCTTGAGTTGCAGCAAGGGTGTGAAGGACCCTTTGGAAGTTTCCAGAGGTTAGGTGTGATTAGCCTCGAGACGCCTCAGCGGAAATGGGCCTCATCTCGCCTGGAGGGGAGAACCTCCTGGATTTTTTCGAGTTGCGACAGGTGCTCTCGACTTACAATGGGGACCTCAGGGACCCGCTCTGGTTTCCTCAGGAAAGGCCAGTCCCATGCGAGTTGTTTGGGGGCATCTCGGAATTCCTCTCCCGTCGATGCTGGCGCCTTATACCTTGTGTGGAGTCGGTGCCGGAACCTGAGAATAACTCTCCAGTGCTTACATGGTTCTTGGGGTACTTCTGGAGTCTCCCAGGTGAGTCAGTCCTCATCTCTATTGGGGGCATGTATGTGCACTTTCCTCCAGAGCTGTAGCAGCAGTGTCACGCTTCCCTTCGCGAGGATCCAGGGATCTGTGGCTTTATCTGGAGGCTTTCCGACGATGCTTTTTCATGAGGAATTCCCACAGGGCTGTCCCACGTGCCACCGTGGTGTGAGTGGTTCCTCGGATTGAAAGTCGAGGCAGTGCAGGGAAAACAGGTTTCCCTGGAATGGACTGAGAAATCTGGGGCACTCTGGGAAAGGTGGCACCACCCTGGAGTTCCTCTCGCCTTTCCTGTGGTGAGGCGCTCCTCTTGAGATGCGACGGGAACGCCGGAAATTCTTTCCCGACCACGCAGGGAAAGGATCCCTCCTCTCGAGCTAGGAGGCGGAAAACGGGGCTCCTCTGGATGTGGGCGGGACAATCGTGCTTTCTCTCGAGTGGAGACGGGTATGTCGGCGGAACTTCTTAAGTTGCAGCAAGGGTGTGAAGGACCCTTTGGAAGTTCCAGAAGTTAGGTGTGATTAGCCTCGAGACGCCTCACCGGAAATGGGCCTCATCTAGAATGGAGGGGAGAACCTCCTGGTTTTTCTCGAGTGGCGGCAGGTGCTCTGGACTTACGACGGGGACCTCAGGGACCCGCTCTGGTGGCTCAGAAAAGGCCAGTCCACATACGAGTTGCTCGGGGGCCTCTCGGGATTCCTCTCCTGTCGATGCCGTGGACTAAGACCTTGTGTGGATTTGGTGCCGGAACCTGAGGATTCCTCTCCCGTATGACATGGGTCTTGGGGACTTCTGGAGTCTCCCCAGGGGAGTCAGTCCTCGTCTCGAGTGGGGGCATGCACGTGGGCTTTCCTCCCGAGCTGTAGCCGCAGTGTCACGCTTCCCTTTGCGAGGATCAAGGGATCTGTGTCTTTCCCTCGAGGCTTTCCCATGAGGCTTTACCTCGAGGCTTTCCAACAGGGCTGTCCCTCGTGCCACCGGTGGTGTAGGTCGATCGTCGGCTTGAAAGTCAAGGCAGTGCAGGGAAAACAGGTTTCCCTGGAATAGACTGAGACATCTGGGGCTCAGGGAATGGTGGCAAGCTTGGGAGACTCCAGAAGTAACGCCAAGATCCATGTCAGCACTGGAGAGGAATCCTCAGGTTCCGGTCCCGACTCCACACAAGTCTTAGGCCCCGGCATCGACGGGAGAGGAATCCTGAGAGGCCCCCTAGCACCTTGCATGGGGACTGGCCTTTCCTGAGGTCACCAGAGCGGGTCCCTGATGTCTCCGTCGTAACTCGAGGGCACCTGCCGCAACTCGAGAAAATCCAGGAGGTTCTCCCCTGCAGGCGAGATGAGGCCCCGTTTCCACTGAGGTGTCTCGAGGCTAATCACACGTGAACTCTGGAACTTCAAAAGGGTCTTTCACAGTCATGCTGTAACTCCAAGAAGTTCCCCGACATACCCGTCTCCACTCAAGAGGAAACACGAGGGTCCCGGCCACATCCAGAGGAGCTCCGTTTCCGGCTCGTAGCTCGAGATGAGGGATCCTTTCCCTACATGGTCGGGAAAGAATTTCCGGAATTCCCATCGCATCTCAAGAGGAGGCACTCTCCAAAGGAAAGGGGAGAGGAACTGCAGGGTCGTGCCAGCATTCCAAGACTCCCCCAGATGTCTCAGTCCATTCCACAGGAACCTGTTTTCCCTGCACTGCCTCGGCTTTCACGCCGAGGATCGACTCCCACCACCGAGACACGTGGGACAGCCCTGTGGGAGAGCCTCGTGGAAAGACTCGAGGGAAAGTCACAATCCCTTGGTCCACGCAAGCAGAAGCATGACACTGCTGCTACAGCATGGGAGGAAAGGGCACACTCATGCCCCCACTCGAGACGAGGCCTGAATCCCCTGGGGAGACTCCAGAGGTACCCCAAGATCCATGTCAGGCACTGGAAAGGAATCCTCAGGTTCCGGCACCGACTGCACACAAGGTCTTAGGCCCCGACATCGAAGGGAGAGGAATCCCGAGAGGCCCCCGAGCAACTCGCATGGGGACTGGCCTTTCCTCAGGCGAACAAAGCGGGTCCTTGAGGTCCAGGTCGTAAGTCGAGAGCACCTGCCGCAACTCGAGAAAATCCAGGAGGTTCTCACCTCCAGGTGAGATGAGGCCCATTTCCCGCTGAGTCGTCTCGAGGCTAATCACACCTAAACTCTCGAACTTACAAAGAGTCCTTCACACCCTTGCTTGCAACTCAAGAAGTTCCCCAACATACCCCGTCGCCACTTCAGAGGAAGCACAAGAATCCCGCCCATATCCAGTGGAGCCCCTTCTCTGCCTCATAGCTCGAGAGGAGGGATCCTTTCAGTGCGTGGTCGGGAAAGAATTCCCTGCATTCCATCGCATCTGAAGAGGAGGCGCTCTCCACAGGAAAGGCGAGAGGAACTCCAGGGTCGTGCCACCATTCCCAGAGTCCCCAAGATGTCTCAGTCCATTCCAGGGAAAACTGTTTTCCTGGCACTGCCTCCACTTTCAAGCCGAGGATCGACTCACACCACGGTTGCACGAGGGAAAGCCCTGTGGGAAAGCCTCGTGGAAAGCGTCGTGGTAAACCCTCGAGGGAAAGCCACTGATCCCTTGTTCCACGCGAAGGGAAGCGTGACAATGCTGCTAGACCTCGGGAGGAAAGCGCACGTGCATACCCAAACTCGAGACCAGGACTGACTCCCCTGGGGAGACTCCAGAAGTAACCCAAGATCCATGTCAGCACTGGAGAGGAATCCTCAGGTTCCAGCACCGACTCCACACAAGGTCTTAGGCCCCGGCATCGTCGGGAGAGGAATCCCGAGAGGCCCCCGAGCAACTCGCATGGGGACTGGCCTTTCCTAAGGCCAACAGAGCGGGTCCCTATTGTGCCCTTTGTAAGTTGAGAGCACCTGCCGCAACTCGAGAAAATCCAGGAGGTTCTCCACCTCCAGGCGTGATGAGGCCCATTTCCGCTGAGGCGTCTCGAGGCTAATCACACATAACGCTCTGAAACTTCCAAAGGGTCCTTCACACCCCTGCTGCAACTTAAGAAGTTCCCAGATAAACCCATCTCCACTCGAGAGGAAGCACGAGAGTCCCGCCCACATCCAGAGGAGCCCCGTTTCCGCCTCCTAGCTCGAGAGTAGGGATCCGTTCCCTGCGTGGTCGGGAAAGAATTCCCGGCGTTCCCGTCGCATCTCAAAAAGAGGCGCTCTCCCACAGGAAAGGCGAGAGGAACTCCAGGGTGGTGCCACCATTCCCAGAGTGCCCCAGATATCTCAGTCCATTCCAGGGAAACCTGTTTTCCCTGCACTGCCTCAACTTTCAAGCCGAGGATCGACTCACACCACGGTGGCACGTGGGACAGCCCTGTGGGAAAGCCTCGTGTGAAAGCCTCATGGGAAAGCCCCGAGGGAAAGCCACTGATCCCTTGATCCCCGGGAAGGGAAGCGTGACACTGCTGCTGCAATTCGGGAGGAAAGCACACGTGCATGCCCCTACTTGAGACGAGGACTGACTCCCCTGGGGAGACTCCGGAGGTACCCCAAGATCCATGTCAGCACTGGAGAGTAATCCTCACGTTCCGGCTCCGACTCCACACAAGGTCTTAAGCCCCGGCATGGACGGCAGAGAAATCCCGAGAGGCCCCCGAGCAACTCGCAAGGGGACTGGCCTTTCCTGAGGCCACCAGAGCGGGTCCCTGAGGTCTCCGTCGTAAGAGGAGAGGACCTGCCGCAACTAGAAACAATCCAGGAGGTTGTCCCCTCCAGGCGAGATGAGGCCCATTTCCGCTGAGGCGTCTCGAGGCTAATCACACCTAACCTCTCGAACTTCCAAAGGGTCCTTCACACCCTTGCTGCAACTCAAGAAGTTCCCCGACATTCCCGTCTCTATTTCAGAGTAAGCACGAGAGCCCGCCCACATCCAGAGGAGCCCCGTTTCCGCCTCCTAGCTCGAGAGGAGGGATCCTTTCCCTGCGTGGTCGGGAAAGAATTCCCGGCATTCCCGTCGCATCTCAAGAGGAGGCGCTCTCCACTGGAAGGCGAGAGGAACTCCCGGGGTCTTGCCACCATTCCCAGAGTCCCGCAGATGTCTAAGTCCATTCCAGGGAAATCTTGTTTTCCCTCGATTGCCGCGACTTTCAAGCCGAGGATCGACTCACACCACGGTGGCACGTGGGACAGCCCTGTGAGAAAGCCTTCTGGGAAAGCCTCGTGGGAGAGCCTCCAGGGAAAGGCACAGATCCCTTGATCCAGGCGAAGGGAAGCGTGACACTGCTGCTACAGCTCGGGAGGAAAGCGCACGTGCATGCCCCCACTCGAGACGAGGACTGACTCCCCTGGGGAGACTCCAGAAATACCCCAAGATCCATGTCAGCACTGGAGAGGAATCCTCAGGTTCCGGCACCGTCTGCACACAAGGTTTTAGGCCCCGGCATCGACGGGAGAAGAATCCCGAGAGGCCCCCGAGCAACTCGCTTGGGGACTGGCCTTTCCTGAGGTCACCAGAGCGGGTCCCTGAGGTCCCCGTCGTAAGTCGAGAGCACCTGCCGCAACTTGAGAACATCCAGGAGGTTCTCCCCTCTAGGCGAGATGAGGCCCATTTCCGCTGAGGCGTCTCGAGCTAATCACACCTAACCTTTGGAACTTCCAAAGGACCCTTCACACCCTTGCTGCAACTCAAGAAGTTCCCCGACATACCGTCTCCACTCGAGAGGAAGCACCAGAGACCCGCCCACATCCAGAGGAGCCCCGTTTCCGCCTCCTAGCTCGAGTGGAGGGATCCTTTCCCTGCGTGGTCGGGAAAGAATTCCGGGCGTTCCTGTCGCATCTCAAGAGGAGGTGCTCTCCACAGGAAAGGCGAGAGGAACTCCAGGGTCGTGCCACCCATTCCCAGAGTCCCCCAGATGTCTTAGTCCATTTCAGGGAAACCTGATTTCAATGCACTGCCTCGAATTTCTAGCCGAGGATCGACTCACACCACGATGGCACGTGGGACAGCACTGTGGGAAAGCCTCGTGGGAAAGCCTCGAGGGAAAGCCACAGATCCCTTGATCCACGCGAAGGGAAGCGTTGCACTGCTGCTACAGCTCGGGAGGAAAGCGCACGTTCATGCCCCCACACAAGACGACGACTAACTCCCCTGGGGAGACTTCAGACGTACCCCAAGATCCATGTCAGCACTGGAGAGGAAACCTCAGGTTCCGGCACCGACTCCACACAGGGTCTTAGGCCCCGGCATCGACGGGAGAGGAATCCCGAGAGGCTCCAGAGCAACTCGCATGGGACTGGCCTTCCTGAGGCCACCAGAGCGGTTCCCTGAGGTCCCCGTAGTAAGTCAAGAGCACCTGCCGCAACTCGAGAAAATCCAGGAGGTTCTCCCCTCCAGGCGAGATGAGGCCCTTTTCCTCTGAGGCGTCTCGAGGCTAACCATACCTAACATCTGGAACTTCCAAAGGGTCCTTCACACCCTTGCTGCAACACAAGAAGTTCCCCGACATACCTGACTCCCACTCGAGAGGAAGCACGAGAATCCCGCCCACATCCAGAGGAGCCCCGTTTCCGCCTCATACTTCGAGGTCAGGTATCCTTTCCCTGCATGTTCGGGAAAGAATTCCCGGTGTTCCCGGTCGCATCTCATGAGGAGGCGCTCTCCACAGGAAAGGCGGAGGAACTCCAGGGTCATGCCACCATTCCAAGAGTCCCCCAGATATCTCAGTCTGCCGGGGTCCAGCCCCGCTGGATCCAGGGAATTCGACGGATGGACGGCGTTGTCGTGGAAAGTCTTTTTTATTTATTAATGTAAGATTAGATTAAGAAATTATAGTGTAGTAAGAAGATTAACTGGAGGAAAAGGCTGAATATCTTGGTTTACGTGGAAGGCCAATAAAATTCCAGACAAAGAATTTTCACCATCTACGTTGGGCCACCAGCCCCTGCTTGAATATCTAAAGGGTGCCTCACCTTAAGCTCCCTTTCGTGCAGGTCTTAACAGCCAGGCAAGTAAGTAGACCTGGCGAGCCTCCGCGCCCCTGGTGGAGATTCAGCCTGAAGTTAAAGTAAAAAGCAGAGAGAAGGAAAGGGAGAGAAGAAGAAAGAGAGAAAAAGACACGGGGGGAGCCTGAGTCTCAAGAAACCAGGCCGAGAGACTAGTTCGAGAAACTGGTCCGAGAAACTGGCCCCATCCTTTATTGTTCATAAAGCCTTTTATACTTTTGATAAAACATGGAGTTCAATGGGTAACACAAAATTATGTAGCGTTTGCACCCCAGACTCTTTCTGTACATCATTTTGTATACAAAAGGTCTCTGGTGATTTACATTATCTTCTGGCCAAGAGGCTTGTTAAACACTTTTTGGCTCTCTTCCTTAATGAATGTTAATTTTGTTTCCTCTGAAGTGTTTTTCTTTAATCTGCATTTCCTTAAAGCATTAAAGTTACATCTCTATAAAACAAAGGTGCAGTGGGTTATAACAAAGAAGGTACTTAACTCAAAGATCTAATGTTCCTAATACCAGGTCTACTACTTGTTTTTTTAATATACCAACTCTATCTAAAAATAAAGGATATGAAAATTTAGCAGCAAGCATTGACCCAAAAAAATGAAACTTTTAATCAGTCCTATTATAAAGATTTTGACTCCTCGGATGCCCCTACATTCCTAGGATGCTTTAAGCTTCCTGTGCCTCCTGGGGAAAGGAGGCCTCAAACAATCACATGCCCAGCTGTACGAGTCCTGCAGGCAGGCTAGAAAGCATTCAGAGGGGTTTTTGGATTGAAACACTCTTTCAAATGCTGAAGACTAAAGCCCTGAATTGACTTTTTCCAGAAAATGTCAGAAGAGTGGAAAAGCAGAGCAAAAAAGCCGGCAGATTTTTGTTGGGGTATGTGCGTAGGAACTTCCAGAGGGGTCCCTGAAGTCTGAACACACCATGCCTATGTCAGTTTTCTTCCTCATGACGTTATCACGGACGGGAGTCCTCATACTGGCTCCCAGCATCAGTCCAATCCAGAGGAACCTGTTTTCCCTGCACTGCCTCGACTTTCACGCTGAGGATCAACTCACACCACGGTGGCACGAGGGAAAGCCCTGTGAGAAAGCCTCGTGGGAAAGCCTCCAGGGAAAGCCACAGATCCCTTGATCCACACGACGGGAAGCGTGACCCTGCTGCTACAGCTCGGGAGGAAAGCACACGTGCGTGCCCTCACTTGAGAGGAGGATTGACTCTCCAGGGGAGACTCCAGAAGAGCCCCAATATCCATGTCAGCACTGCAGAGGAAACCTCAGGTTCCGGCCCCGAACCACACAAGTTGTTCGGCCCGGGCATCAACAGGAGAGTTATCAAGAGAAGCCCCCCAGCATCTGGCATGGGGACTGGCCTTTGATGAAGCCACCAGAGCGGGTCCCTGACGTCCCCGTCGTAAGTCGGGAGCACCTGCCGCAACTCGAGAAAATCCAGGAGGTTCTCCCCTCCAGGCGAGATGAGGCCCATTTCCAATGAGGTGTCTCGAGGCTAATTACATCTAATCTCTGGAACTTCCAAAGGGTCCTTCACACCCTTGCTGCAACTCAAGAAGTTCCCCGACATTCCATCTCCACACTCGAGAGGAAACACGAGGGTCCTGCCCACATCCAGAGTAGCCCGTTTCATCCTCCTAGCTAGAGATGAGGGATCCTTTCCCTGCTTGGTCGGGAAAAACTTCCGGCATTCCCGTCGCATCTCAGGTGGAGGCGCTCTCCACAGGAAGGGAGAGAGGAACTCCATGGTCGTGCCACCATTTCAAGCGTCCCCAGATGTCTCAGTCCATTCCAGAGGATCTTGTTTTTACAGAGTGCCTAAACTTTCATGCCGAGGATCGCCTCACACCACGGTGGCACGGGGGACAGCCCTGTGGGAAAGCCTCGTGGGAAAGCCTCTAGGAAAAGCCTAGAGGAAAAGCCACAGATCCATTGATCCACGCGACGGGAAGCATGACACTGCTGCTACAGCTCGGGAGGAAGGGGCATGCGCATGCCCCCTCGAGACGAGGACTGATTCCCCTTGGGAGACTTCAGAAGTATCCCAAAAACATGTCAGCACTGGAGAGGAATACTCAGGTTCTGGCCCACTCCACACAAGGTCTTGGCCCCCCGGCATCTACCGGTGAGGAATCCCGAGAGGCCCTCTAGCAACTCACATGGGAACTGGTCTTTCCTAAGGCCAACAGAAACGGGTCCCTGAGGTCCCCGTCGTAAGTCGAGAGCACCTGCCACAACTCGAGAAAATGAAGGAGATTCTCCCCTTCAGGCGAGATGAAGCCCATTTCCACTGAGACGTCTCGAGGCTAATCACACCTAACCTCTGGAACTTCCAAAAGGGTCCTTCACACCATAGCTGCAACTCAAGAAGTTCCACGAGAGACCCGTCGCCACTACATAGGAATCACCAGGGTACCACCCACATCCAGAGGAGCCCCAATTCCCCTCCCTCCTAGCTCAATGTGAGGGATCCTTTCCCTGATTGGCCGGGAAAGAATTCCTGTCGTACCTGTCGCATCTCAAGAGGAGGCACGCTCCACAAGAAAGGTGAGAGGAACTCCAGGGTCGTTCCACCATTCCAAGAGTCCCCCAGATGTCTCAGTCCTTTCCAGAGGAACTTGTTTACCCTGCACTGCCTCGACGTTCACGCGGAGGACCGACACACACGATGGTGGCACGTGGACAGCCCTGTGGGAAAGCCTCGTGGGAAAGCCTCGAGGGAAAACAAGAAACCCTTGATCAACCCAACGGGAAAATTGACTCTGCTCCTAATGCTCGGGAGAAAAGCGCACGCGCATGGCCCCCATTGGAGACGAAAGATGACTCCCCTGTGGAGACTCCAGTAGTACCCCAAGATCCATGTTAGCACTGGAGAGGAAACCTCAGGTTTCGGGCACCGACTCCAAACAAGGTCTTAGGCCCGTCATCGACCGGAGAGGAATCCCGAGAGGGCCCCTTAGCAACTCGCAAGTCGACTGGCATTTCCTGAGTGGACAGAGCGGGTTACATAAGTCCCGGTCGTAACTGGAGAGGCACCTGCTGAAACTCGAGAGAAATCCAGGAGGTTCTCCCCTGCAGGCGAGATGAGGCCCATTTCCGCTGAGGCGTCTCGAGTCTAATCAACACCTAACCTCTGGAACTTCCAAAGGGTCCATCAGCCCTTGCTGCAACTCAAGAAGTTCACCGACATACCCGCGTCTCGCACACGAGAGGAAGCACCAGAGACCCGCCCACATCCAGAGGAGCCCCGTTTCCGCCTCCTAGCTCGAGAGGAGGGATCCTTTCCCTGCGTAGACAGGAAAGAATTCCTGGCGTTCCTGGCGCATCTCAAGAGGAGGCTCTCCACAGGAAAGGCGAGAGGAACTCCAGGGTCGTGCCACCATTCCCAGAGTCCCCAGATGTCTCAGTCCATTTTTATATGGAGTAATTGTGAGTGTGCACACTGCTCTGAAAAAAAAAAAGGGTGGCTGATCAGGTCTCTGCATAATTCTTACCCGAGAATCAGCTCGAATATTGGTCATACCTGGCATCCTTGATCCCAGCTTGTGTCGTCTAGCAGCTTTTTCCCATGAGCTTACTCTGCAAAGTCAAGACGAAGTTTCTAATAGAATTATCACAGCCATGCGAGAGCGAGGAAACAATGGGCAGACCCAATCGACTAGTGGAACTGTAGGGCAAGCTATTTTTTACTGGTCCACCACACTCGATTGAAGACCCATTGGGAATAGTGCGAGGTAAGCTACATCAATAGTTGAATAGAGAGATCATACCTGAGTAATGCAAGTAAAGCACCACGCTTAACCATAAAATGTACCTATCACATACCACTTCTAACTGAATTTTTCAAAACAAATGTCTAGTACTACTGCAAACTTGCCTTCGGCCTCTATCCTATCCTGCAATTAAGGAGGAGAACCCATCATTGAGATAATGATGAGTCTGGAAGATATCTGTAATCTACGTAATCGATTTAAAGGTGGCTTCATGGAATCGCCAGGATACAAACCAAGGTCAGTGAATGAGTACCAGCAATACACAGGAGGAGGGTATAGCGAGGAGGCGAAGAAGGAAAAGAGAGACGTATGATACGAGCACGGATCTGTACACAGATTAAGAGCAGCGACCAGTAGGCCAAGGTGTGAATAAGTCCAGAATCGATGCGGGAAGCACAAGGGAATGCTGCATGCCTCCATCTCGGAGAACTGCTGAGAATAGCACGCTAGCACTAGACTCTACCCACTGTGGCGAGCAAATGATAACCATCAGCAACCGAATCGATCTTGCCCAGATCAAGGTTCAATCCAGTAGATTTTTTCTCAGATCCTCAAGTTAGACGTATACACTTTAAGACACACTAGGAGTAGTGGTCAATGAAGACGAACGGTGATAGGCCAAGTGAAAAAGAACGGCGAAGTAGGCCACAGCCGAGCTCAAGCTCACCATCAGGCGGCCAGTATTCCTGTAAGATTATAGCTCATTTCATGACCACACGCGTAGGAAGCAATCAATTTTCATAGTCTAGTTTCCGAGCAAGCGCTTATTGAGTTCTTCTCGCGCATTGATTACGCATGGGTACACAGTCACACGGGAGCACATCCAGCGAGACACCCAATTGGACTCCAACATCAAGCAATCACTAAAAGGGGAAGAGAAAGGTACCTCGAACCTATAAGGAATGGGTGCTCCTATGACTGAAGATATTTCGCAGGATAGGAGCGCAAAAGCTTAAGGTGGTAATCGACAAGCAACAGGAAGCACTCACTCTGAAAGAAATACCTCCACTATCCCTTCACTCTGAGCATGACTGATCGCGAATTCCAGAGCATTCAAAGAGTGAGGCTCTCAGTTACATTTTGAGAGTTTTACATGGAAAGGCCGTGATTTCTAAACTCTGGCTATAACTACCTAGAACAATAGAAGAAAAAGTAACAAACAATTATCAGGGTTGAATGAAAACAAGATATGCGGCGAAGATTCAGAGAAAATAAACAGGTAAAGCCGTGAAGGGCGGACATTTTTCACACTCGGAACAATAAAGCGGCAGCAGACACTGTTCATCTCTAACGATGATCTCAGCAACACAGATGGTAGAGACGCACATCTGAAATTAACCACCACGGCATGTATAAGTATAGCAGACTCAGATTACTCGCAGTGAAAGAAATTCGTTTGACACGCGACCATACTCCGCCACATGGAGAGCAGATCCCTTTCCCTCGAATTCATGATCTCAGAGGCATTCATCACAGCGGACCTCACGGAGTGCACCACCCTTAACTCGATCTGAGTGATGCCATACAGCACGACCACGGTTACCATTACCAGCACAGAGGCCGCACTACATGTGGAGTACCTAACACAGCCGCCACCTTCGTTTCCGGAGAAGCGACGGGACACAATCACTTCGGTCGACACGTGAACATTATCTTTATAGTCCAAAGTACCTCAGCTTACACCACACCACAACCAGATTCACTCACCTGTTTTTAACATTGACAGTGACAAGGAGCAAGAAAAAGAAACACAGAAAACCCCTGAGCATCTCAGAGACGTAACGCGCGAGAATATAAAATACACGGCTCCCGCTCTGAGTCCGGTCAAGGGAATCTAGTATGGAGACCCCTCCTCTTCTCATGAATTTAGACTCAGAATTCTAGAAAAGAACTGTTATTTCCTATTTTTAAGTATATTTAACTCATATTCTGCTTGGGGGGATAAACACCGCGTCGAAGCACTAGCTTCTGAACAGAAGTGCCTCTGTGTCTACCTTGATTGAATCATCAACGAACAACCCTCTTGATTCCAGAACATATACTAGAGATAGGTGGCAATTATAGAGATCTATAATCGTAGACCTAGATCTAGTGTATAAAAAACAAGAAAAAAAAAAACCCCAAACAGGTGGTGCCAGAAAAAGGGGGATGTTTGAGAGAAAGAATAAGCAAATTAATGGCGATATATAGAAAAGCACAGGAATTGCAGATGGAGCAGTACATACAAATAAGTACATGACAATCAGAGGAATATTGGATACAAATAGGGACATGTCGTTTGCAAAGTGAAATGGGATAGGAGAGTTGTCTATCTAGACAGAACAATGCTAATCATATCAGCTGCATAGTGGAGATTTCTTCCATATAGTCCATCTGGACCACAGCAGCATGGATATGCTAACCATAACAAGAAGATGATGGAAAATCTATAAAGAGAGAGACACTCATCACAACATATGCCAAACATCACAGTACTTCAAGGATACAGCACTGCGACACTATATGACAACAATTCAGTTAAGATCCCTATCTGATCGTACGCCAGATGATTTTCTCAAAGATACAAGCAGATACCTGCCTTATTTGCATGAAGGAACATCAATGGAGCGTGCCCGTACGTTTTCAGAGATAGAGGGTGCCAATAGAAACAGGAGTATATAACCAGCTATCACGCGCAGGAGATCCATGCCAGATTCTCAAGCAAGACGCACATGAAGATACATTTAGAAAAAACAAGGGCACTCTTGATATTCGATGAGAATAGGAAAACAAACTTCTATGAGTTGAGTCTTCCTCTATAGGTCACATTGAGGAAACAATATCTACTACTAACTACTACTGAATAGATGACAGTGAGCATGAGCAATAAACACAACTAGTAACGATTACATTTATCCTTTATCTGATCACTAATAGACTTCACACACAAAGAAGGATAAACGAGTTAAATCATACTAACAGTTATATATGAAGAAGATGTCACACTGAGACGCATAAGAAACCAGAAGGAGAAACAGGTAGATATGTGATCACGCCTGGTGAACACTAGAGCGGAGTACCCTAATCACCTTTCGTGATGATGCACCCAGTAGAAGATGCAAAGAGACGCAAGTGAAGTAACACAAGCACAACTAGAGCACACGCCATTGGACAAGGAAACACAACACGAACTTAAATAGAAGTTATCGCTTATTAAGAGGGATGCAGAAACCTGGGTAAATTAATAGAGACAGGACGCGATGCAAAGTCAATGCCACGACTGAGAATAGGAAGTAGACACAATTAACAATTTCAAACATATAAAAGGAGACTTACATATACCACCACATACACAACCTTTACAACAATAAAGGCG
The DNA here is from genome assembly GCF_001704415.2 of Capra hircus. NCBI lineage: Eukaryota > Metazoa > Chordata > Mammalia > Artiodactyla > Bovidae > Capra > Capra hircus. Next base: position 15,665 of record NW_017212353.1, read on the forward strand.
AACACACAGACAACTCAACTAGTGCAAATAATCAGGACCTTAATAAACATTAATGGGGAACAGAAGCGACATGAACTGCGAATAGTAAAGATGATATCGTAGGATACATTCCTATATAGAAGATGGATTCTCAGAAGATTCACCCAGAAAAAATTCTACACTGACCGTCACTTCTGCTAACCATATATCCACTACCACAAAGAAAATTATTTGCACATAGTTATAATATTAACTGGATTAGAAAGTTCAGTTGCATTTTAGCGGAAGTCAACATACGACTGTCATAAGAAACTAAGATAAGTTTAAGAAGAAACATGAAAACTCTATTAGAATTGTAAGGAAAGTACAAAACATCAGAATTAACTTGCATTAGCTCTTATCCACTCATGTCCGGGATTGCCTCTCAGATCGAGCTTATGATACCTTACAACAAGAAAAAATAATAATAATACCTGGAAGTCAAGGTTCAGATTGTTTCACTGAGACAATCACTTCAGAACAAATGGTCTCGAACTCAGAGTTATCACCCACCTATGGATATGGTATACCACACGATCACAATGTCATTACACAGTCAGATCAGATACCGCAGTTGGGCGCCGATTCTGGAAGACCTTTCTAGAAGAAGTTCTAAGCCAGCGATCCTTACAGCCCGCAGTTAGATTAACACAGTGTATTCTTCAGGGGACAGACCAACAAATCTTTAGAATACTCCCCAGCACACGAGAGAGAAAGCGGAGGTGGTGACAGTGTATCTCACAGGTCCGAGCTGTGGCAAACCATCTCCTCAGCCAGCTGTCATCCCCTGGTATTCTCCTCTTAGAATAGCCTAGCATGCGCACAGCTCCTCTTTCCTCTCCGAGCCTCTACAGGAGGAAGAAAGCACCTGTAACATGCGCTTCCCGCGTGAACAAGGGAAGTGCTTCTCCGGTTTACCATACCGAGCTTCCACGGAGCTCCACAGGGCTTCCCCGTGCAACGTGGGTGAGGATCCTTCGGCTGAAAGGGAGGCATGCCAGGAAAAAAGGTTCCCTGGAAATAGGAC
>NW_017212354.1:0-16708 GCF_001704415.2 Capra hircus
GAGCAGTAATCCCCAGAGCTCCCACCATTCCAGATTCCCAGGTAATCTAGTCCATTCCAGGAAACGGTGTTTTCCCTGCACTGACTCGACGTTCAAGTCGAGGATCGACTCACACCACGGTGGCACGTGGGACAGCGCCTGTGGAAAGCCTCGTGGGAAAGCTTCGTGGGAAAGCCTCAGGCGAAAGCAACAGATCCCTTGATCCACGCCTATGGAAGCGTGACACTCCTGCTACAGCTCGGGAGGAAAGTGCACGTGAATGCCCCCACTGGAGACGACGACTGAGTCCCCTGGGGAGACTCCAGAAATACCCAAGATCCATGTCGGCACTGGAGAGAATCCTCAGGCACTGGCACCGACTCCACACAAGGTCTTAGACTCCAGCATCGACGGGAGAGGTATCCCGAGAGACCCCGAGCAACTCGCATGGGAACTGGCCTTTCCTGAGGCCACCAGAGCGGGTCCGGAGGTCCCCGGTCTTAAGTCGAGAGCACCTGCCGCAACTCGAGAAAATCCGAAGAGGTTCTCCCCTCCAGGCGAGATGAAGCCCATTTCCGCTGAGGCGTCTCGAGTGTAATCACACCTAACCTCTGGAACTTCCAAAGGGTCCTTCACACCCTTGCTGCAACTCAAGAAGTTCCCCGACATACCCGTCTCCACTTGAGAGGAAGCACGAGAGTCCCGCCCACATCCAGAGGAACCCCGTTTCCGCCTCCTAGCTGGAGAGGAGGGATCCTTTCCCTGGGTGGTCGGGAAAAAATTCCCGGCGTTCCCGTCGCATCTCAAGAGGAGGCGCTCTCCACAGGAAAGGCGAGAGGAACTCCAGGGTCGTGCCACCATTCCCAGAGTCCCCCAGATGTCTCAGTCCATTCCAGGGAAACCTGTTTTCCCTGCACTGCCTCGACTTTCAAGCCGAGCATCTACTCACACCACGGTGGCCCGTGGTACGGCCCTGTGGGAAAGCCTCGTGGGAAAGCCTCGAGGGAAAGGCCCTGATCCCTAGATCCACGCGAAGGGAAGCGTGACACTGCTGCTAAACTCGGGATGAAAGTGCACGTGCAATCCCCCACTCGAGACGAGGACTGACTCCCCTGGGGAGACTCCAGAAGTACCCCAAGATACATGTCAGCACTGGAGAGGCATGCTTAGGTTCCGGCACCGACTCCACACAAGGTATTAGGCCAAGGCACCGACGGGAGAGGAATCCCGAGAGGCCCCGAGCAACTCGCATGGGGACAGGCCTTTCCTGAGGCCACCAGAGCGGGTCCCTGAGGTCCCCGTCGTAAGTCGAGAGCACCTGCCGCAAGTCGAGAAAATCCAGGAGGTTCTACCCTCCAGGCGACATGAGGCCCATTTCCGCTGAGGCGTCTCGATGCTAATCACACCTAAACTCTGGAACTTCCAAAGGGTCCTTCACATCCTTGCTGCAACTCAAGAAGTTCCCCCACATAGCCGTCTACACTCGAGAGGAAGCACGAGAGTCCCGCCCACATCCACAGGAGCCCTATTTCCGCCTCCTAGCTCGAAGGGGGGATCCTTTCCCTGCGTGGTCGGTCAAGAATTCCCGGCGTTCCCGTCGCATCTCAAGAGGAGGCGCTTTCCACAGGAAAGGTGAGAGGAACTCCAGGGTCGTGCCACCATTCCCAGAGTCCCCCAGATGTCTCAGTCCATTGCCAGGGAAACCTGTTTTCCCTGCACTGCCTCGACTTTCAAGCCGAGGATCGACTCACACCACGGTGGCACGTGGGACAGACCTGTGAGAAAGCCTCGAGGGAGAGCCAGAGATCCCTTGATCCACCCGAAGGGAAGCGTGACACTGCTAGTACAGCTCAGGAGGAAAGGGCACGTGCATGCCCCCACTCGAGACGAGGAATGACTCCCCTGGGGAGACTCCAGAAGTACCCCAAGATAGATGTCAGACCTGGAGAGGAATTTTCAGGTTCCTGCACCGAATCCACACAAGGTCTTAGGCACCGGCATCGACGGGAGAGGAATCCCGAGAGGCCCTCGAGCAACTCACATGGGGACTGGCCTTTCCTGAGGCCACCAGAGCGGGTCCCTGAGGTCCCCGTGGTAAGTCGAGAGCACCTGCCGCAACTCGAGAAAATCCAGGAGGTTCTCCCCTCCAGGCGAGATGAGGCCCATTTCCACTGCGGCGTCTCTAGGCTAATCATATGTAACATCTGGAACTTCCAAAGGGTCCTTCACACCCTTGCTGCAACTCAAGAAGTTCCCCGACATACCCGTCTCCACTCAAGAGGAAGCACGAGAGTCCCGCCCACATCCAGAGGAGCCCCGTTTCCGCCTCCTAGCTCGAGAGGAGGGATCCCTTCCCTGCGTGGTCGGGAAAGAATTCCCGGCGTTCCCGTCGCATCTCAAGAGGAGGCGCTCTCCACAGGAAAGGCGAGATGAACTCCAGGGTCGTGCCACCATTCCCAGAGTCCCCCAGATGTCCCAGTCCTTTCCAGGGAAAACTGTTTTCCCTGCACTGCCTCGACTTTCAAGCCGAGGATGAACTCACACCACGGTGGCACGTGGGACAGCCCTGTGGGAAAGCCTCGTGGGAAAGCCTCGTGGGAAAGCCTCGAGGCAAAGCCCCTGATCCCTTGATCCACGAGAAGGGAAGCGTGACACTGCTAGTACAGCTCGGGAGGAAAGCGCACGTGCATGCCCGCACTGGAGACGAGGACTGACTCCCCTGAGGAGACTCCAGAAGTACCCCAAGATGCATGTCAGCACTGGAGAGGAATGCTCAGGTTCCGGCACCTACTCCACACAAGATCTTAGGCCCCGGCATCAACGGGAGAGGAATCCCGAGAGGCCCCCGTGCAACTCGCATGGGGACTGGCCTTTCCTGAGGCCACCAGAGCGGGTCCCTGAGGTCCCCGTCGTAAGTCGAGAGCACCTGCCGCAACTCGAGAAAATCCAGGAGGTTCTCCCCTCCAGGCGAGATGAGGCCCATTTCCGCTGAGGTGTCTCGAGGCTAATCACACCTAACCTCTGGAACTTCCAAAGGGTCCTTCACACCCTTGCTGCAACTCAAGAAGTTCACAGACATATCCGTCTCCACTCGAGAGGAAGCACGAGAGTTCCCCCCACTTCCAAAGGAGTCCCGTTTCCGCCTCATAGCTCGAGAGGAGCGATCCTTTCCCTGCGTGGTCGGGAAAGAATTCCTGGCGTTCCCGTCGCATCTCAAGAGGAGGCGCTCTCAACAGGAAAAGCGAGAGAAACCCCAGTTTCGTGCCACAATTCCAAGGGACCCCCAGATGTCTCAGTCCATTCCGGAGGAACTTGCTTTCCCTGCACTGCCTCTACTTTCACGCCAAGGATCCACTCACTACACCATGGAACGTGGGTCAGCCCTGTGGGAAAGCCTCGTCGGTTAAAGCCTCGAGGGAAAGCCACAGATCCCTTGATCCACGCGACGGGAAGTGTGACACTGCTGCTACACTTCCTGAGGAGAGCTCACGAGCATGCCCCCACATGAGATGAGCACAGACTCCCCAGGGGAAACTCCAGAAGAAAGCCAAGATCCATGTCAGCACTGAAGAGGAATCCTCAGGCTCCAGCCCAGACTCCACACAAGGTCTTAGGCCCCGACATCGACGGGAGAGGAATCCCGAAAGGCCCCCTTGCAACTCCCATGGGCACTGGCCTTTCCTGAGGCCACCAGAGCGGGTCCCTGAGGTCCCCGTCGTAACTCGAGAGACCCTGCCCAACTCTAGAAAATCCAGGAGGTTCTCCCCTCCAGGCGAGATGAGGCCCATTTCCTCTGAGGCGTCTGAAGGCTCATCACACCTAAACTCTGGAAACTCAAAAGGGTCCTTGCTGCAACTCAAGAAGTTCCCCGACATACCCGTCTCCACTCGAGAGGAAGCACGAAGGTCCCGCCCACATCCAGAGGAGACACCGTTTTGGTATCGAAGCTCGAGATGAGGGATCCTTTCCCTGCTTGGTCAGGAAATAATACCCGCCATTCCGCTCGCATTTCAAGGGGAAGCGCTCTCCACAGGAAAGGCGAGAGGAACTCCAGGGTCGAGCAACCATTCACAGAGTCGCCCAGATATCTCAGTCCATTCCAGAGGAAACTGTTTTCCCTGCACTGCCTCGACTTTCACGGCGAGGATCGACTCTCACCACGGTGGAACGTGGGATAGCCCTGTGGGAAAGCCTCGTGGGAAATCCTCTTGGGAAAGCCTCGAGGGAAAGCCACAGATCCCTTGATCCACGCGAAGGGAAGCGTGACTACTGCTGCTACATCTCGGGAGGAAAGCGCACGTGCATGACCCCACTCGAGACAAGGACTGACTCCCCTGGGGAGACTCCAGAAGTACCCCAAGATCCATGTCAGCACTGGAGAGGAATCCTCAGGTTCTGGCACCGACTCCACACAAGGTCTTAGGCCCCGGCATCGACGGGAGAGGAATCCCGAGAGGCCCCCGAGCAATTCGCATGGGGACTGGTCTTTCCTGAGGCCACCAGAGTAGGTCCCTGAGGTCCCGGTCGTAAGTTGTGAGCACCTGCCTCAACTGGAGAAAATCCAGGTGGTTCTTCCCTCCAGTCGAGATGAGGCCCATTTCCCCTGAGCCATATCCAGGCTAATCACAACTAACCTGTGGAACTTCCAAAGGGACCTTCACACACTTGCTGCAACTCAAGAAGCTCCCCGACATACCCGTCTCCAGTGGAGAGGAAGCACGAGAGTCCTGCTCACATCCAGAGGAGCCCCGTTTCCGCCTCCTAGCTCGAGAGGAGGGATCCTTTCCCTGCTTTGTCCGTCAAGAATTCCCGGTGTTCCCGTCGCATCTCAAGAGGAAGTGCTCACCACAGGAAAGGCGAGAGGAACTCCAGGGTCGTGCCACCATTCCCAGAGTCCCCCAGATATCTCAGTCCATTCCAGGGAAACCTGTTTTCCCTGCACTGACTCGACGTTCAAGTCGAGGATCGACTCACACCACGGTGGCACGTGGGACAGCCCTGTGGGAAAGCCTCGTGGGAAAGCTTCGTGGGAAAGCCTCAAGCGAAAGCAACAGATCCCTTGATCCACGCCTATGGAAGCGTGACACTCCTGCTACAGCTCGGGAGGAAAGCGCACGTGAATGCCCCCACTGGAGACGACGACTGACTCCCCTGGGGAGACTCCAGAAATACCCCAAGATCCATGTCGGCACTGGAGAGGAATCCTCAGGCACTGGCACCGACTCCACACAAGGTCTTAGACTCCAGCATCGACGGGAGAGGTATCCCGAGAGACCCCGAGCAACTCGCATGGGAACTGGCCTTTCCTGAGGCCACCAGAGCGGATCCCGGAGGTCCCCGTCTTAAGTCGAGAGCACCTGCCGCAACTCGAGAAAATCGATGAGGTTCTCCCCTCCAGGCGAGATGAAGCCCATTTCCGCTGAGGCGTCTCGAGTCTAATCACACCTAACCTCTGGAACTTCCAAAGGGTCCTTCACACCCTTGCTGCAACTCAAGAAGTTCCCCGACATACCCGTCTCCACTTGAGAGGAAGCACGAGAGTCCCGCCCACATCCAGAGGAACCCCGTTTCCGCCTCCTAGCTGGAGAGGAGGGATCCTTTCCCTGGGTGGTAGGGAAAGAATTCCCGGCGTTCCCGTCGCATCTCAAGAGGAGGCGCTCTCCACAGGAAAGGCGAGAGGAACTCTAGGGTCGTGCCACCATTCCCAGAGTCCCCCAGATGTCTCAGTCCATTCCAGGGAAAAATCTTTTCCCTGCACTGCCTCGACTTTCAAGCCGAGGATCGACTCACACCACGGTGGCACGTGGGACAGCCCTGTGGGAAAGCCTCGAGGGAAAGCCTCGTGGGAAAGCCTCGAGGGAAAGCCTCGTGGGAAAGCCTCGAGGGAAAGCCACAGATCCCTGGATCCACGCGAAGGGAAGCGTGACACTGCTGCTACAGCTCGGGAGGAAAGCACACGTGCATGCCCCCACTCGAGACGAGGACTGACTCCCCTGGGGAGACTCCAGAAGTACCTCAAGATCCATGTCAGCACTGGAGAGGAATCCTCAGGTTCTGACACCGATTCCCCACAAGGTCTTAGACCCCGATATCGAAGGGAGACGAATCTCGAGAGGACCCCGAGCAACTCGCTTGGGGACTGGCCTTTCCTGAGGCCACCAGAGCGGGTCTCTGAGGTCCCCATCGTTCATCGAGAGCACCTGCTGCAACTCGAGAAAATCCAGAAGGTTCTCCCCTCCAGCCGATATGAGGCCCATTTCCGCTGAGGCGTCTCCAGGCTAATAACACCTAACCTCTGGAATTTCCATGGGGTTCTTCAAACCCTTGCGGCAACTCAAGAAGTTCCCCGACATTCCCGTCTCCACTTGAGAGGAAGCACGAGAGTTCTGCCCACATCCAGAGGAGGCCCGTTTCCGCTTCCTAGCTCGAGAGGAGGGATCCTTTCCCTGTGTGGTCGGGAAAGAATTCCCTGCGTTCCAGTCGCATCTCAAGAGGAGGCGCTCTCCACAGGAAAGGCGAGAGGAACTCCAGGGTCGTGCCACCATTCCCAGAGTCCCCCAGATGTCTCAGTCCATTCCAGGGAAACCTGTTTTCCCTGCACTGCCTCGACTTTCAAGCCGAGGATCGACTCACACCACGGTGGCACTTGGGACAGCCCTGTGGGAAAGCCTGGAGGGAAAGCCACAGATCCCTTGATCCAGGCGAAGGGAAGCGTGACACTGCTGCTACAGCTCGGGAGAAAAGCACACGTGCATGCCCCCACTCGAGACGAGGACTAACACCCCTGGGGAGACTCCAGAAGTACTCCTAGGTCCATGACAGCACTGGAGAGGAATCCTCAGGTTTCGGCACCGGCTCCACACAAGGTCTTCGGCACCGGCATTGACTGGAGAGGAATCATGAGAGGCCCCCGAGCAACTCGCAAGGGGACACTCCTTTCTTGAGGACACCAGAGCGGGTCCCTGAGGTCCCCGTCGTAAGTCGAGAGCACCTGCCGCAACTCGAGAAAATCCAGGAGGTTCTCCCCTCCAGGCGAGATGAGGCCCATTTCCGCTGAGGCATCTCGAGGCTAATCACACCTAACCTCTGGAACTACCAAAGGTTCCTTCACACCCTAGCTGCAACTCAAGAAGTTCCCCGACATACCCGTCTCCACTCGAGAGGAAGCAGAGAGTCCCGCCCACATCCAGAGGAGCCCCGTTTCCGCCTTCTAGCTCGAGAGGAGGGATCATTTCTCTTCGTGGTCGGGAAAGAATTCCAGGCGTTCCCGTCGCATCTCAAGAGGAGGCGCTCTTCACAGGAAAGGCGAGAGGAACTCTTGGGTCGTGCCACCATTCCCAGAGTCCCCCAGATGTCTCAGTCCATTCCAGGGAAACCTGTTTTCCCTGCACTGCATCGACTTTCAAGCCGAGGATCGACTCACACCACGGTGGCACGTGGGACAGCCCTGTGGGAAAGCCTCGAGGGAAAGCCACAGATCCCTTGATCCAAGCGAAGGGAGCGTGAGACTGCTGCTACAGCTCGGGAGGAAAGCGCACGTGCATGCCCCCACTCGAGACGAGGACTGACTGCCGTGGTGAGACTCCAGAAGTACCCCAAGATCCATGTCGGCACTGGAGAGGAATCCTCAGGTTCCAGCACCGACTCCACACAAGGTCTTAGGCCCCGGCATCGACCGGAGAGGAATCCCGAGAGGCCCCCGAGCAAGTCGCATGGGGACTGGCCTTTCCTGAGGCCACCAGAGCGGGTCCAGGATGTCCCCGTCGTAAGTTGAGAGCACCTGCCTCAACTCGAGAAAATCCAGGAGGTTCTCCCCTCCAGGCGAGATGAGGCCCATTTCCACTCAGGCGTCTCGAGGCTAATCACACCTAACGTCTGGAACTTCCAAAGGGTCCTTCACACCCTTGCTGCAACTCAAGAAGTTCCCTGACATACCCGTCTCCACTCGAGAGGAAGCACGAGAGTTCTGCCCACATCCAGAGGAGCCCCTTTTCCGCCTCCTAGTTCGGGAGGAGGGATCCTTTCCGAGTGTGATCGGGAAAGAATTCCCGGCGTTCCCGTCGCATCTCAAGAGGAGGCGCTCTCCACAGGAAAGGCGAGAGTAACTCCAGGTTCATGCCAACATTTCCAGAGTCCCCCAGATGTCTCAGTCCATTCCAGGGAAACCTGTTATCCCTGCACTGCCTCGACTTTCAAGCCGAGGATCGACTCACACCATGGTGGCACGAGGGACAGCCCTGTGGGAAAGCCTCGTGGGAAAGCCTCGTGGTAAAGCCTCGAGGGAAAGCCCCTGATCCCTTGATCACGCCAAGGAAGCGTGACACTGCTGCTACAGCTCGGGAGGAAAGCGCACGTGCATGCCCCCACTCGAGACGAGGACTGACTCCCCTGGGGAGACTCCAGAAGTACCCCAAGATCCATGTCAACACTGGAGAGGAATCCTCAGGTTCTGACACCGAATCCACACAAGGTCTTAGGCCCCGGCATCCATGGGAGGGGAATCCCGAGAGGCCCGCGAGCATCTCGCCTGGGGACTGGCCTTTCCTGAGGCCACCAGAGCGGGTCCCTGAGGTCACCGTCGTAAGTCGAGAGGACCAGCCACAATTCGAGAAAATCCAGAAGGTTCTTCCCTCCAGGCGAGATGAGGCCCATTTCCGCTGAGTCGTCTCGAGGCTAATCACACCTTACCTCTGGAACTTCCAAAGGGTCCTTCACACCCTTGCTGCAACTCAAGAAGTTCCCCGACATACCCGTCTCCACTCGAGAGGAAGCACGAGAGTCCCGCCATATCCAGAGGTGCGCCGTTTCCGCCTCCAAGCTCGAGAGGAGGGATCCTTTCCCTGCGTGGTCGGGAAAGAATTCCCGTCGCATCTCAGGAGGAGGCGCTCTCCACAGGAAAGGCGAGAGGAACTCCAGGGTCGTGCCACCATTCCCAGAGTCCCCCAGATGTCTCAGTCCATTCCAGGGAAACCTGTTTTCCCTGCACTGCCTCGACTTTCAAGCCGAGGATCGACTCACACCACGGTGGCACGTGGGACAGCCCTGTGGGAAAGCCTCGTGGGAAAGCCTCGTGGGAAAGCCTCGAGGGAAAGCCACAGATCCCTTGATCCACGCGAAGGAAATGTGACACTGCTGCTACATCTCGGGAGGAAAGCGCACGTGCATTCCCCCACTCGAGACGGGGACTGACTCACCTGTGGAGACTCCAGTAGGACCCCAAGATCCATGTCAGCACTGGAGAGGAATCCTCAGGTTCCGGCACCGACTCCACACAGGATCTTAGGCCCCGGCATCCACGGGAGAGGAATCCTGAGAGGCCCCCGAGCAACTCGCATGGGGACTGGCCTTTCCTGAGGCCACCAGAGCGGGTCCCTGAGGTCCCCGTCGTAAGTCGAGAGCACCTGCCGCAACTCGAGAAAATCCAGGAGGTTCTCCCCTCCAGGCGAGATGAGGCCCATTTGCGCTGAGGTGTCTCGAGGCTAATCACATCTAACCTCTGGAACTTCCATAGGGTTCTTCACACTCTTGCTGCAATTCAAGAAGTTCCCCGACATACCCGTCTCCACTCAAGAGGAAGCACGAGAGTTCCGCCCACATCCAGAAGAGCCCCGTTTCCGCCTCCTAGCTCGAGAGGAGGGATCCTTTCCCTGCGTGGTCGGGAAAGAATTCCCGGCGTTCCCGTCACATTTCAAGAGGAGGCGCTGTCCACAGGAAAGGCGAGAGGAACTCCAGGGTCGTGCCACCATTCCCAGAGTCCCCCAAATGTCTCAGTCCATTCCAGGGAAACCTGTTTTCCCTGCACTGCCTCGACTTTCAAGGCGAGGATCGACTCACACCACGGTGGCACGTGGGACAGCCCTTGCGAAAGCCTCCTGGGAAAGCCTCGAGGGAAAGCCACAGATCCCTTAATCCAAGTGAGTGTTAACAGGAGGTTTTCACCTCCTAGCGAATTCAGATTTGGGCCCTGACTCAACACAAGGTCTTAGGCCTCGGCGTCATCTGGAGAGTAATCCCGAAATTCAGGTGATGTGTAAGGGTCCCTCATTCCCCACAAAGATGCGGAAAAATGGAAAATCTAAATGTGAGTGAGACCGTAGCTTTTGCTCCCGAGTGGAGACGTTCCTGTGGGAAATTCTTGAGTTGTACAAGGGTTTGAAAGAGTGTTTGGAAATTCCAGATATTAGGTGTGATTAGCGTCGAGACGCCTCAGCGGAAAAGGGCCTCATCTCGCCTGGAGGGGAAATCCTCCTGGGTTTTGTTGAGTTGAGAGAGGTGCTCTCGAGTTATGAGTGGGACATCAGGGACGAGATCTATTGGGCTCAATAAAGTCCAGTCCTCATGCAAGTTGCTAGGAGGCCTCTCGGGATTCGTCTCCCATCTATACCAGGGCCTAAGACCTTGTGTGGGGTCCGGGTCGGAACCTGAGGATTCATCTTCAGCGCTGACATGGATCTTGGGGTAATTCTGGAGTCTCCCCAGGGGAGTCAGTCCTCGTCTCGAGTGGGAGAATGCACGTGCGCCTTCCTCCCAAGCTGTAGCAGCAGTGTCACGCTTCCCCTCACGTGAATCAAGGGATCTGTGGCTTTCCCTCGAGGCTTTCCCACGAGGCTTTCCCACGAGGCTTTCCCACATGGCTTTTCCACAGGGCTGTTCCACGTGCCACCATGGTGTGGGTCGATCCTCAGCATGATAGTCGAGGCAGTGCAGGGAAAACAGTTTCCCCTGGAATGGACTGAGACATCTGGGGGACTCTGGGAATGGTGGCACGACCCTAGAGTTCCTCTCGCCTTTCCTGTGAAGAGCGCCTCCTCTTGAGATGCGACAGGAACGCCGCGAATTCTTTCCCGAACACGCAAGGAAAGGATCCCTCCTCTTTAGCTAGGAGACGGAAATGGGGCTCCTCTGGATGTGGGCGGGACTCTCGTGCTTCCTCTCGAGTGGAGACGGGTATGTCGGGTAACTTCTTGAGTTGCAGCAAGGGTGTGAAGGACCCTTTGAAAGTTCCAGATTTTAGATGTGATTAGCCTAGAGACGCCTCAGCGGAAATGGGCCTCATCTGGCCTGGAGGGCAGAACCTCCTGGATTTTCTCGAGTTGCGGCAGGGGCTCTCGCCTTACAACGGGGACCTCAAGGACTCGCTCTGGTGGCCTCAGGAAAGGCCAGTCCCCATGCGAGTTGCACGGGGGACTCTCGGGATTCCCCTCCCGTCGATGCCGGGGCCTAAGACCTTGTGTGGAGTCGGTGCCGGAACCTGAGGATTCCTCTCCAGTGCTGACATGGATCTTGGGGTACTTCTGGAGTCTCCCCAGGGGAGTCAGTCCTCGGCTCGAGTGGGGGCATGCACATGCGCTTTCCTCCCGAGCTGTAGCAGCAGTGTCACGCTTCCCTTCGCGTGGATCAAGGGATCTGTGGCTTTCCCTCGAGGCTTTCCCACGAGGCTTTCCCACGAGGCTTTCCCACGAGGCTTTCCCACGAGGCTTTCCCACGAGGCTTTCCCAAAGGGCTGTCCTGCGTGCCACCGTGGTGTGTGTCCATCCTCGGCTTGAAAGTTGAGGCAGTGCAGGGAAAAGAGTTTTCCCTGGAAAGAACTGAGACATCTGGGGGACTCTGGGAATGGTGGCACGACCCTGGAGTTCCTCTCGCCTTTCCTGTGGAGAGCACCTCCTCTTGAGATGCGACGGGAACGCCGGGAATTCTTTCCCGACCACGCAGGGAAAGGATCCCTCCTCTCGAGCTAGGAGGCGGAAACGGGGCTCCTCTGGATGAGGGCGTGACTCGCCTGCTTCCTCTCGAGTGGAGACGGGTATGTCCGGGAACTTCTTGAGCTGCAGCAAGGGTGTGAAGGACCCTTTGGACCTTCCAGAGGTTAATTGCGAATAGCCTCGAGACGCCTCAGCGGAAATGGGCCTCATCTCGCCTGGAGGGGAGAACCTCCTTGATTTCCTCGAGTTGCGGCAGGTGCTCTCGACTTACGACGAGGACCTCAGGGACCCGCTCTGGTGGCCTCAGGAAAGGCCAGTCCCCATGCGAGTTTCTCATGGGCCTCTCGGGATTCCTCTCCCGTCGATGCTGGGGCCTAAGAACTTGTGTGGAGTCAGTGCCAGAACCTGAGGATTCCTCTCCAGTTCTGACATGGATCTTGGGGTACTTCTGGAGTCTCCCCAGGGGAGTCAGTCCTCGTCTCGAGTGGGGGCAGGCACGTGCGCTTTCCTTCCGAGCTGTAGCAGCAGTGTCACGCTTCCCTTCGCGTGGTTCAAGGGTTCAGGGGCTTTCCCTCTAGGCTTTCCAACGAGGCTTTCCCACGATGCTTTCCCACAGGGCTGTCCCACGTGCCACCGTGGTGTGAGTCGATCCTCGGCTTGAAAGTGGAGGCAGTGCAGGGAAAACAGGTTTCCCTGGAATGGACGGAGACATCTGGTTGTCTCTGGGAATGGTGGCACGACCCTGGAGTTCCTCTCGCCTTTACTGTGGAGAGCGCCTCCTCTTGAGATGCAACGGGAACGCCGGGAATTCTTTCCCGAACATGCAGGGAAAGGATCCCTCCTCTCGAGCTAGGAGTCGGGAACGGGGCTCCTCTGGATGTGGCCGGGACTCTCGTGGTTCCTCTCAAGTGGAGACGGGTATGTCGGGGAACTTCTTGAGTTGCAGCAAGGGTGTAAAGGACACTTTGGAAGTTCCAGATGTTAGATGTGATTAACCTCGAGTCGTCTCAGCGAAGATGGGCCTCATCTCGCCTGGAGTAGAGAACCTTGTGGATGTTCTCGAGTTGCGGCAGGTGCTCTCGACTTACGACGGGGACCACAGGGACCCGCTCTGGTGGCCTCAGGAAAGGCCAGTCCCCATGCGAGTTGCTCGGGGGCCTCTCGGGATTCCTCTCCCGTCGATGCTGGGGCCTAAGTTCTTGAGTGGAGTCGGTGCCGGAACCAGAGGATTCCTCTCCAGTTCTGACATGGATCTTGGGGCACTTCTGGAGTCTCCCAAGGGGCGTCATTCCTCGTCTCGAGTGGGGACATGCACGTGCGCTTTCCTCCCGAGCTGTAGCAGCAGTGTCGCGCTTCCCTTCCCGTGGATCAAGGGATCTGTGGCTTTCCCTCGAGGCTTTCCCACGAGGCTTTCCCACGAGGCTTTCCCACAGAGCTATCCCACAGAGCTATCCCACATACCACCTTGGTGTGAGTCGATCCTCGGCTTGAAAGTCGAGGCAGTGCAGGGAAAACAGGTTTCCTTGGAATGGACTGAGACATCTGGGGCACTCTGGGAATGGTGGCACGACCCTGGAGTTCCTCTCGCCTTTCCTGTCGAGAGCGCCTCCTCTTCGGATGCGACGTGAACGCCGGGAATTCTTTGCCGACCACGCAGGGAAAGGATCCCTCCTCTCGAGCTAGGAGGCGGAAACGAGGCTCCTCTGGAGGTGGGCGGAACTCTTGTGCTTCCTCTCGGGTGGAGACGGGTATGTCGGGGAACTTCTTGAGTTGCAGCAAGGGTGTGAATGACCCTTTGGAAGTTCCAGAGGTTAGGTGTGATTAGCCTCGAGATGCCTCAGCGGAAATGGGCCTCATCTCGCCTGGAAGGGAGAACCTCCTGGATTTTCTCGAGTCGCGCCACGTGCTCTCGACTTACGACTGGGATCTCAGGGACCCGCTCTGGTGGCCTCAGGAAAGGCCAGTCCCCATGCGAGTTGATCGGGGGCCTCTAGGGATTCCTCTCCCATCGATGCCAGGGCCCAAAATCTTGTATGGAGTCGGTGCCGGAACCTGAGCATTCCTCTCCTGTGCTGACATTGATCTTGGGTACTTCTGGAATCTTCCCAGGGGAGTCAGTCCTTGTCTCAATTGGGGGCATGCACAAGCGCTTTCTTCGCGAGCTGTAGCAGCAGTGTCATGCTTCCCTTCGCGTGGATCAAAGGATCTGTGGCTTTCCCTCGAGGCTTTCCCACGAGGCTTTCCCACAGGGCTGTCCCACGTGCCACCGTGGTGCGAGTCGATCCTCGGCTTGAAAGTCGAGTCAGTGCAGGGAAAACAGTTTTCCCTGGAATGGACTGAGACATCTGGGGGACTCTGGGAATGGTGGCACGACCCTGGAGTTCCTTTCGCCTTTCTTGTAGAGATTGCCTCCTCTTGAGATGCGATGGGAACGCCGGGAATTTTTTCCCGAGTACTAGGGAAAGGATCCCTCCTCTCGAGCTTGGAGGCGGAAACGGGGTGTGAAGAACCCTTTGGAAGTTCCAGAGGTTAGGTGTGATAAGCCTCAAGACGCCTCAGCGGAAATGGGCCTCATCTCTCCTGGAGGGGAGAACCTCCTGGATTTTCTCGAGTTGCGGCAGGTGCTCACGACTTACGACGGGGACCTCAGGGACCCGACCTGGTGGCCTCAGGAAAGGCCAGTCCCCATGCGAGTTGCTCAGGGGCCACTCGGGATTCCCCTCCCGTCGATGCTGGGGCCTAAGGACTTGTGTGGAGTCGGTGCCGGAACCAGAGGAATCCTCTCCAGTGCTGTCATGGATCTTGGGGCACTTCTGGATTCTCCCCAGGGGCGTCATTCCTCGTCTCGAGTGGAGGCATGCACGTGCGCTTTCCTCCCGAGCTGTAGCAGCAGTGTCCCGCTTCCCTTCCCGTGGATCAAGGGATCTGTGGCTTTCCCTCGAGGCTTTCCCACGAGGCTTTCCCACGAGGCTTTCCCACAGACCTGTCCCACGTGCCACCTTGGTGTGAGTCGATCCTCGCTTGAAAGTCAAGGCAGTGCAGGGAAAACAGGTTTCCCTGGAATGGACTGAGACATCTGGGGCACTCTGGGAATGGTGGCACGACCCTGGAGTTCCTCTCGCCTTTCCTGTCAAGAGCGCCTCCTCTTGAGATGCGACGGGAACGCCGGGAATTCTTTGCCGACCACGCAGGGAAAGGATCCCTCCTCTCGAGCTAGGAGGCGGAAACGGGGCTCCTCTGATGTGGGCGGGACTCTCGGTCTTACTCTCGAGTGGAGAAGGGTATGTCGGAGAACTTCTTGAGTTGCAGCAAGCTTGTGAAGGACCCTAAGGAAGTTCAAGAGTTTAGGTGTGATTAGCCTCAAGACGCCTCAGCGGAATTGGGCCTCATCTCGCCTGGAGGGGAGAACCTCCTGCATTTTCTCGAGTTGCAGCAGGTGCTCTCGACTTACGACGGGGACCTCAAGGACCCGCTCTGGTGGCCTCAGGAAAGGCCAGTCCCCATGCGTGTTGCTCGGGGGCCTCTCGGGTTTCCTCTCCCGTCGATGATGGGGCCTAAGACCTTGTGTGGAGTCAGTGCCGGAACATGAGGATTCCTCTCCAGTGCTGACATGGATCTTGGAGTACTTCTGGAGTCTCCGCAGGGGAGTCAGTTCTCGTCTCGAGTGGGAGCATGCACGTGGCCGTTCTTCCCGAACTTTAGCAGCAGTGTTGTGCTTCCCTTCGCGTGGATCAAGGGATCTGTGGCTTTCCCTCGAGGCTTTCCCACGAGGCTTTCTCACGAGGCTTTCCCACAAGGCTGTCCCACGTGTCACCGTGGTGTGAGTCCGATCCTCAGCTTGAAAGTCGAGGCAGTGCAGGGAAAACAGGTTTCCCTGGAATGGACTGAGACATCCCGGGGATCTGGGAACGGTGGCACGACCCTGGAGTTCTCTCTTGCCTTTCCTGTGGAGAGGGCCTCCTCTTGTGATGCGACGGGAAGGCCGTGAATTCTTTCCCGACCTCGCAGGGAAAGGATCCCTCCTCTCGAGCTAGGAGCGGACACGGGGCTTCCTCTGGATGAGGGCGGGACTCGCGTGCTTCCTCTCGAGTGGAGACGGGTATGTCGGGGACTTCTTGAGTTGCAGCAAGGGTGTGAAGGACCCGTTGGAAGTTCCAGCAGGTTAGGTGTGATTAGCCTCGAGACGCCTCAGCAGAAATAGCCTCATCTCGCCTTGAGGGGAGAACCTCCTGGCATTATTCTCGAGTTGCAGCAGGTGCTCTCGACTTACGACGGGGACCTCAGGGACCCGCTCTGGTGGACCTCAGGAAAGGCCAGTCCCCATGCGGAGTTGCTCGGGGCCTCTCGGGATTCCTCTCCCGTCGATGCCGGGACCTAAGATCTTGTGTGGAGTGGTGCCGGAATCTGACAATTCTTCTCCAGTGCTGACATGGATCTTGGGGTACTTCTGAAGTCTCCCAGTGGGAGTCAGTCCTCGTTTTCGAGGGGGAGGCATGCATGTGGGCTTTCCTCCCGAAGCTGTAGCAGCATGTCACGCTTCCCTCACGTGGATCAAGGGATCGGGGCTTTCCCTCAGGCTTTTCCAGGAGGCTTTCACACGAGGCTTTCCCAAGGCTTAGAGGGGGGCTGTCCCACGTGCCACCTTGGTGTGAGTCGATCCTCGGCTTGAAAGTCGAGGCAGTGCAGGGAAAAAATGTTTCCCCTGGAATGGACTGAGACATCTGGGGGACTCTGTGAATGGTGGCACGACCCTGGAGTTCCTCTCGCCTTTCCGGTGGAGAGCGCCTGTTCTAGGGATGCGACGGAAACGCCGGGAATTCTTTCCAGAACACGCAGCAGGGAAAGGATCCGTCGTCTCGAGCTAAGAGGCGGAAACGGGGCACCTCTGGATGTGGTTCTCCCCTCCAGGCGAGATGAGGCCCATTTCGCTGAGGCGTCTCGAGGTAATCACATCTAACCTCTGGAACTTCAAAGGGTCTTCACACCCTTGCTGCAACTCAAGAAGTTTCCCCGACATACCCGTCTCC
>NW_017212355.1:0-16707 GCF_001704415.2 Capra hircus
GGACCCTCGTCCTTCTCTCGAGTGGAGATGGGTATTGTCGGAAAACTTCTTGACTTGTGCAGCAAGGGTGTGAAGGACCCTTTCGAAGTTCCAGAGGTTAGTTGTGATTAGCCTCGAGACGCCTCAGCGGAAATGGGCCTCATCTCGCCTGAGGGGAGAACCTCCTGGATTTTCTCGAGTTGCAGCTTCCTCTCGAAGTAGGCCCCATGTCCCCTTGGGGAGGGTGTCATGCCTCTTTTCTCCTCACTGGCCAAAAGGTGGAGCCCAAGCTCGACTCTGTCAGAGGTACAAAAACAGCAATTGAATGGATTTTCAAGCTCTTGCTAAGGCTGCACCCTTTCAGGGCCCACTTTACTGAAACAGGGTGCTCTGTGGCCCTGGTTGGGTATGCAGGTTCACAAACAGGGTGAGATCCTGTCCAAGCCAAGAATTTTCCTGAAAGACCTAGGCTCACTAGAGCTCTCCTCCGGAGCAAAGGGGATAGAGGAGATGTATGGAGGAGTCTTTGCCTTTCCCTGTGAGTGTGGGGCTACTCCCTACGGCCCCAGGCTCAGAGATAACTGCCTCTAAGAAAGGAATGGCAAGAAGCGCTATTCTTGGAGGTTGGGACAGGGAGTTTGCAGCATGTGGGGAAAGAAAGACTTCTTCGGGGAAGAAGAGGCAACCACCGGGGGTGTGTTTGCAAGCCTCTATTTGGAAGGAACAGGTTTGCTTATACAACTCAAGACCTCCAGATCTGCTCAGAGGACTGAAGTTCCAGAGACAGGGCCATGTATCTTCCCTTCCCTTTGAGATCCTTGCAAAGACATTCCTAGCAGATCGTGGGAGTGCCCATGAAGAAGCAAGCAGCGGGAGTGTGCTTGACATCACTGGCTGCCTACCTGGGCTCAGCTCCTCAAGGGGCCTTTCTCTCCTGGTAGGCCCTATGTCCCCTTTGGGAGAGGGTGGTGCCCTCTTCCCTCCACACTGCCAAAGTGGTGGAGGTGGAGCAAACTCGTTCTCTCTGAGGTAAAAAAAAAAGACAAATTGGATGGATTTTTAAGCTCTTGCTATGCTGCACCCCTCCAGGACCCACTCGAGCAAAAACAGGTGCCCTGTGGCCCTAGGTCGGGTATGCAGGTTCACACACCGGGTGTGATCCCGTCAAAGCCAAGAATTTTCCTGACAGACCTAGGCTCACTAGAGCTCTCCTCCAGAGGAAAGGGGACAAAAAAGACGTGTGTGTGGAGGTGGCTCTGCCTTTCCAGGTCCCAATCTCAGGGATAACTGCCCCTAAGAAAGGAACTGCTGCTGCTGCTGCTGTTAAGTTGCTTCAGTCGTGTTCAACTCTGTGCGACGCCATAGATGGTAGCCCACTAGGCTCCCCCGTCCCTGGGATTCTCCAGGCAAGAACAGTAAGTGGGTTGCCATTGCCTTCTCCAATGCATGAAAGTGAAAATGAAAGTGCAGTCGCTCAGTCGTGTCCGACCCTCAGCGACCCCACGGACTGCAGCCTACCAGGCTTCTCCGTCCATAGGATTTTCTGAAAGGAACTGCAAGAAGCGCTTTTCCAGGAGGCTGGGAAAGGGAGTTCGCAGGATGTGGGGAAAGAGAGCCTCCTTCTGGGAAGAATAGGCGGCCACTTGTTTTGTGTTGCAAACCTCTATTTGGAAGGAACAGGTTAGCTTATACAAAGGGAGACCTCCAGATCTGCTCAGAGGACCAAAGTTGCAGAGGCAGGTCGGTGTATTTTCCCTTCACTTTGCGATCCTTGCAAAGACATTCCTTGCTGATAGATGATTCAGCAAGGGCCTTTGAGACTGTTGTTTTCTTTCCTAGGTTCAAAGATTCCTTCAGTTCCTAATATAGATATCCTAGAAATTATGTGACATCCGTGAAAATCTGATATGTCCTGGTCAAATGCTGTCAGTTATAATTCCAGTTATCATATTAAAGCATTTCAAGTCGCAGCAGTGACCAGATTACATTGTCAATTTCTTTTTAATCAGGTTTTAACCATGTCCTCTATGGTTTCACACTGATGCCTTTGCAGAAATACTGCTACTTCAAGATATATGGAATATACTTTTTTTAAGCTTACTGATAATTTGTTTGTTTGTTTGTTTGTCTTCTGGTAAGCTGGTACCAGATGGAATTTAGTCTCCTCTCTAGGTTAAGAGCACAAAGTTTTCTTAGAATGCAATTTTTGATAACAGACTATGAGTTTCTTTACCTTTCATTGATTTATAATTGTTTTCATCATCTGTTTTTTTACTTCGGTAAAGTAAATAAGCCTTATTTAAGATTTTGGTACATGTAGGATGGACTAAGCTTTCCCCACTCTTGCAAGTTCCCTTAACCCTTCAGATTCTTCTTGTGGGACCAAGATCTCACTTTCCTCCAGAGGGACAATCCAAGCTTTTTATTAGTTGATCTGCCCCTGACATCAGAGTCAATTTGAGCATGAGTTGGCCTATAATTTAGGCATGAAACTATGACTACATAAAGAAAAGGTGACTTTATGATTCAGGGATGGCCATGATATGCCTTGCACTTCAGAGAAAATGGGTTAAAATGATTTTTTTTCTTCAAAACTGCACAGCCAGTTCTTTCAGCATATGCAATTGAAAACACCTAGTCATTAGGTCAGTTTTCATTCCAATCCCAAAGAAAGGCGATGACAAAGAATATTCAAGCTGCTGCACAATTGCACTCATCTCACACACTAGTAAAGTAATGCTCAAAATTCTCCAAGTTCACATGAACTGTGAACTTCCAAATGTTCAAGAGGGATTTAAAAAAATGCAGAGAAACCAGAGATCAAACTGCCAACATCCACTGGATCATTGAAAAAGCAAGAGAGTTCCAGAAAAAAAGACATCTATTTCTGCTTTATTGACTATGCCAAAGCCTTTGACTGTGTGGATCACAATAAACTGGGAAAAATTCTGAAAGAGATGGGAATACCAGACCACCTGACCTGTCTCTTGAGAAACCTGTATGCAGGTCAGGAAGAAACAGTTCGAACTGGACATGGAACAACAGACTGGTTCTAAATAGGAAAAGGAATATGTCAAGGCTGTATATTGTCACCCTGCTTATTTAACTTATATGCAGAGTACATCATGAGAAACACTGGGCTGGAGGAAGCACACGCTGGAATCCAGATTGCTGGGAGAAATATCAAGAATCTCAGATATGCAGACGACACCACCCTTATGGCAGAAAGTGTATAAGAACTAAAGAGTCTCCTGATGAAAGTGAAAGAGGAGAGTGAAAAAGTTAGCTTAAAGCTCAGCATTCAGAAAACTAAAATCATTGCATCCAGTCTCATCACTTCATGGCAAATAGATGGGAAAACATTGGAAACAGCAGCAGACTATTTTGGGGGGCTTGGAAATCACTGCAGGTGATGGTCTGCCTCCATGAACTTAAAACATATTTATGACTTGGAAGAAAAGTGATGACCAAACTAGACAGCATATTAAAAAGCCGAGACGTTGCTTTGCCAACAAAGATCCATCCAGTCAAGGCTATGGTTTTTCCATATGTCATGGATGGATATGAAAGATGTACTATAAAGAAAGTGACAGCTGAAAATTGGATGCTTTTGAACTGTGGTGTTGGAGAAGATGCTTGTAGGTCGCTTAGACTACAAGGAGACGCAACCACTCCATCCTAAAGGAAATCAGGTCTGAATATACATTGGAAGGACTAATACTGAACCTGAAACTCCAATACTTTGGCCACTTGATGTGAAGAGCTGACTCACTTGGAAGTTGCTTTGATTTTCCTGTGAGTGTGGGAGCCCTCCCTGGGCAAAGGGCCTCAGGGGTCATTGCCACTGAATCACGACCTCCAAGCAAGCGCATTCCAGCTGTGTGACATTCAGGAAGCAGGAGACTGGGAAAACTATCTTCCTTAGAGGAACGAAAGTCATCCACAGAGAGTGTGTTTTCAGGCCTCTCTTTGCAGCAAGTGTTTTGCTTCTCAGACATCAGAGCTGCAGGCTTGCTCTGAGGGCCTCAATTGCAGAGTCAGGGCTGTGTGTCTCACTGCACTTTCCAAGCATTGCAGACACATTCCTAGGTTGGAGCAGTGCTTCCCATGAGAAAGAAGCCTCGGGAGTGTGTCTGAGCGGGCTGAGTGCCATGCTAGGGTCACCTAGTCGAGGGCACCTTGCACATCCAATGGGCCCCAGGCGAGTAGCTATGGACCGGCCCTTCGGTTGAGATATCCCAAAGCAGGGAACAAAGCTAGCTCTGTCAGAAGGAGGAAAACAGCAATGGGATGGATTTTCAAGCAGTTGCTAAGTCACACCACGTTAGGGCTCCCCGGGAAAGAAATGCAAATTTTGGCCTCTAGGCCCAGTATCCAGATGTGTGCACAGGATATTTTCCCCACAGGATCCAAGAATGTTCCAGACAGACCTAAGCTCACTAGCTCTCTCCTGCAGAGGAAATGAAATATTGTTGCTGAACCACGAAAAGATGCTGGGATTCTTGGCTTATGGAGGAGAAGAATTCAATCCAGGGCCCAAGACGAGGCTTGATTGCTCAGAGCTTTTGTGCAATAGAGTTTTATTAAAGTATAAAGGAGATAGAGAAAGCTTCTGACAGAGACATCACAAGGGGCAGAAAGCGTACCCCCTTGCTAGTGTTGGTAATGGAGTTATATACTCTCCAATAAGTTATGACAACGAACAAAAGAATGTCTGGAGGTTGTAAAGACTCACTAGACCTACTCCCATAATTGACATTTTAAGATAACAGGATTAGCCAGAAGGCTTTTTCCAGAGACCGTCCTCAAGAAGGATGCATGATTGTTATATAATCCTAAGGAATGTAGAGGGGAAAACAGTTTGTCCTTTCTTCCTCCTTGAGAATTCTAGACCCCTCTCTCCTTGGGGACCCTTGAACTTCTTAGAAACCTGCCTTGGCAATGACTCTCTCAGAAACATGATTGAACAGCCATTTGGAGCTTCCTTTGACTTTCCCTGGGAGGGAGGGAGCCCTCCCTGAGCACAGGGCCTCAGGGGCCATGGCCAATGAAAAAGAATCTCCCAGCAAGTGCTTTTCAGCCCTGTGTGGCTCTCAGCCCACAGGAGTCTGAGAAAACTCTCTTCCTTGGAGGAAGGAAAGGCAGCCCAAGAGTGTGTTTTCAGGCCTGTATCTTGCAGCAAGTGTTTGGCTTGTTAGACAGAAGACCTGCAGGCCTGTTCCAACAGACTCAATGCCAGAATCAGGGTCTTGTGTCTCCCTGCAGTTTCCTGGCCTTGCAAACACATTCCTAGGTGAGAGCAGTCCTGCCCATGGGGAAGCAGGCTGCGGGAGTGTGTCTGAGGGGGCCAGGTGTCATGCTGGGGTCACCTGGTCGAGGGCACCTTGCACCTCCAATGGACCCCAGGCAAGGAGTTGCAGGCCACCACCTTGCTTCTGAAATCCCAAAATGGGGAGCAAAGCTCGCTCTGTCAGAGGGAAGAAAACAGCAACAGGATGGATTTTCAAGCAGTTGCTAGGCTGTACTGCGTTAGGGCTCCAAGGAAGGAAAATGCGAATTTTAGCCCCTACGACTGGTATCCAGGTGGGCTCCCAGGATGATTTCCCCGCAGGATCCAAGAACGTTCCAGACAGACCTGGGCTCACTAGCTCCCTCCTGCAGAGGAAACATGATAGAACAGCTGTTTGGAGGTTGCTTTGACTTCCCCGCGAGGGTAGGATCCCTCCCTGTGTGCAGGGCCTCAGGGGCCATTGCCGCTGAGAAATGCCCTCTAAGCCAGACCTTTCCAGCCTTGTATGACTCAGCACGGAGGAGACTGGAAAAGCTCTCTTCCTTGGAGGAAGGAAAGGCAGCCCCAGAGAGTGTGTTTTCACACCTGTATCTTGCAGCAAGTGTTTGGCGTCTCAGACGTCAGACCTCCAGGTCTGCTCCAATGGCCTCAGTTCCAGAGTCAGGGCCGTGTGTCTCCCTGCATTTTCTGAGCCTTGGGAACACGTTCCTAGGTCAGAACAGTCCTGCCCATGGGGAAGGAGGCTGCGGGAGTGTGTCTGAGGGGGTCGGGTGCCATGCTGGGGTCCAATAGACCCGGTACCTCCAATAGACCCCAGGACAACAGCGGTGGGGCTCCCCCTGGCTTCCGAAATGCCAAAGCGAGAAGCAAAGCTAGCTCTATCAGAAGGAAGAAAAGAGCAATCGGATGGATGTTCAGGCTGTTGCTGGTCCGCACCACTTCAGGGTCCCCCCCGAGAGGAACAGGCACCCTGTGGCCCCTAGGTCCGATATGCAGGTTAACACACAGGGTGTGTCCCCATAGGAGCCAAGAATTTTCCTGACAGACCTAGGCTCACTAGAGCTCTCCCACAGGGCAAAAGGGGTAGAACAGACTGTGGATGTGACTCTGCCTTTCACAGCGAGCATGGGGCCCTCCCTACAGCCCCGGGCTCCAGGGAAAATTGTCCCTGAAAAATGACCTCCA
Source organism: Capra hircus (assembly GCF_001704415.2). Taxonomy (NCBI): domain Eukaryota; kingdom Metazoa; phylum Chordata; class Mammalia; order Artiodactyla; family Bovidae; genus Capra; species Capra hircus. The sequence continues at coordinate 6,455 of NW_017212355.1, forward strand.
AGAAGCGCTTTTCCAGCAGGCTGGGATGCAGAGTTCACAGGATGCAGGGAAAGTGATCGTACTTCAGGGAAGAAGAGGCAGCCACCCAGTGTGTGTTTGCAAGCCTGTATTTGGAAGAAACTGGTTAGCTTCTTCAAGGGGAGACCTCCAGGTCTGCTCAGAGGACCGAAATTCCAGAGGCAGCACCATGCATCTCCCCTGTCCTTTCTGAGCCTTGGAAAGACATTCCTAGCTTATAGCGGTATTGCTCATGAAGAAGCAGGATGCAGGAATGTGTCAGACATGACTGGGTGCCTTCCTGGGTTCAGCTCCGTGAGGGGCCTTTCCACTCAAATTAGGTCCCATGCCTCCTTGGGGAGGAAGTGGGGCCCGCTTGCCTCCAAATTGCCAAAGGCTGGAACAAAGCTAGTTCTATCAGAGGTAAGAAAAGAGCAATTGGATGGATGTGGAAGCTGTTGCTGGGCCGCACTGCTTCAGGCCCCCCACCCCTCGCCCCCGAGAGAAACAGGCGCCCTGTGGCCCCTAGGTCCTGGATGCAGTTTCACACATAGAATGTGTCCCCATAGGAGCCAAGAATTTTCCTGACAGACCTAGGCTCACTAGAGCTCTCCTACAGAGCAAAGGGGATGGGACAGATGTGTGGCTGTGGCTCTGCCTTTCCCTGGGAGTGTGGCAGCCGCTCCCTAGGGCCCCGGGCTCCAGGGGAAATTGCCCCTGAATAATGACCTCCAAGAAGCTGCTTTTCCAACTGGCTGAGACGTGGAGTTCTCAGGATGCAGGGAAAGCGAGTGTCCTTCGGGGAAGCAAAGGCAGTCACCTGTTATCATAACTTACTAGAATAGTAGGTACCTTCTCCGGTTGGGCAGAGGCCTTCCCTACCTGATCTGAAAAAGAAAACGAAGTAGCTCGCTGATTTGAGAAATAATTCCCAGACTTGGGTTTCCAACCAGTATAGAATCCGACAATGGCCCTGTCTTTGCAGCCGCGTTAATTAACAGGTATGTGAAGCTCTAAATATCAGTGGAAATTACATACAGCATATAGGCCCCAGTGTTCTGGAATGGTGGAAAGAAACAACCAAACTCTTGAAGAGACACTTTCAAAATGGATCATAGAGACTGACTGTACATGGATGGGCTTGCTTCCGGCAGACTTACTCATATTACGGGTAACTGCACGTTCCCATAGTTGTTGTCCTTATGAAATTTTCTATGGGAGACCCCCTCCCACAGTGAGGCAGGTGTTAGCAGATTTGCCACAAGTAAGGGGGTGGGATTTCACAGCAGATGGAACAATTAGGTAAAGTAATAAATCAGGTAACTAAGTTTGTATAAAAAAGAATATCATTCCCCCTTGAGGAACAGATTCATGAATTTGTGCTCAGTGATCAGGTGTGGCTCAATGACTGGAAACACAATTCCTTGGCCTGACATCGGAAAGGTCCTTATACTGTTGTTTTAGCCACAATTCTGAAAGAGATGGGAATACCAGACCACCTAACCTGCCTCTTGAGAAATCTGGATGAAGGTCAGGAAGCAAGAGTTAGAGTAGGACATGGAACAACAGACTGGTTCCAAAAAGGAAAAGGAGTATGCAAAGGCTGTATATTGTCACCCTGTTTATTTAACTTCTATGCAGAGTACATCATGAAAAATGCTGGGATGGAAGATACATGAGCTGGAATCAAGATTGCCGGTAGAAATATCAATAAACTTAGATATGCAGATGACACCACCATTATGGCTGAATGTGAAGAGGAACGGGTATGTCGGGGAACTTCTTGAGTTGCAGCAAGGGTGTGAAGGACCCTTTGGAAGTTCCAGAGGTTAGGTGTGGTTAGTCTCGAGATGCCTCAGCAGAAATGGGCCTCATGTCGCCTGGAATGGAGAGGCTCCTGGATATTCCCGAGTTTCAGCAGGTGCTCTCGAGTTACGACGGGGACTTCAGGGACCCGCTTTGGCGGCCGCAGGAAACGCCAGTCATCATGCGTGTTGCTAGGGGGCCTCTCGTGATTCCTCTCCCGTCGATGCCGGGGCCTAAGACCTTGTGTGGAGTCGGGGCCGGAAGCTGAGGATTCCTCTCCAGTGCTGACATGGATTTTGTGGTACTTCTCGAGTCTCCACAAGGGAGTCAGGCCTCGTCTCGAGTGGGGGCATGAGCGTGCCCTTTCCTCCCATGCTGTAGCAGCAGTGTCACGCTTCCCCATGCCTGGACCAAGGGATCTGTGGCTTTCCCTCGAGTCTTTCCCACTAGGCTTTCCCACAGGGCTGTCCCACGTGTGAAAGTGGTGTGAGTCGATCCTCGGCATGAAGGCCAAGGCAGTGCAGGGAAAACAGGTTCCTGTGGAATGGACTGAGACATCTGGGTGAGTCTCGGAATGGTGGCACGACCCTGCAGTTCCTCTCCCCTTTCCTTTGGAGAGCGCCTCCTCTTGAGATGCGATGGGAATGCCGGGAATTCTTTCCCGACCAATCAGGGAAAGGATCGCTCATCTCGAGCTACGAGCCGGAAACGGAGCTCCTCTGGATGTGGCCGGGACACTCGTGCTTCCTCTTGAGTGGAGACGGGTATGTCGGGGAACTTCTTGAGTTGCAGCATGACTGTGAAAGACTCTTTGGAAGTTCCAGAGGTCACGTGTGATTAGCCTCGAGACACCTCAGGGGAAACGGGCCTCATCTCGCCTGGAGGGGAGAACCGCCTGGATTTTACCGAGTTGCGGCAGGTGCTCTCGACTTACGACGGGGACCTCAGGGACACGCTCTGGTGACCTCAGGAAAGGCCAGTCCCCATGCGAGTTGCTAGAGGGCCTGTCGCTATTCCACTCCCGTCGATGCCAGGGCCTAAGACCTTGTGTGGAGTCAGGGCCGGAATCTGAGGATTACTCTCCAAGGCTGACATGCATGTTGGGGTACTTCTGGAGTCTCCCAAGGGGAGTCAGTCCTCGTCTCGAGTGGGGGCATGCACGTGCGCTTTCCTCCCGTGCTGTAGCAGCAGTGTCACGCTTCCCTTCGCGTGGATCAAGGGATCTGTGGCTTTCCCTCAAGGCTTTCCCACGAGGCTTTCCCACAGGGCCCTCCCACGTGCCACCGTGGTGTGAGTCGATCCTCGGCGTGAAAGTCGAAGCAGTGCAGGGAAAACAGGATCCTCTGGAATGGACTGAGATATCTGGGGGACTCTTGGAATGGTGGCACGACCCATGAGTTCTTCTCGCCTTTCCTGTGCAGTGGGCCTCCTCTTGAGAAGCGTCCGAAACGTTGGGAATTCTATCCCGAGGAAGCAAGGAAGGATCCCTCATCTTTAGCTTGGAGGCGGAAACGGAGCTCCTCTGGATGTGGCCAGAACCCTCGTGCTTCCTCTGGAGTGGAGACGGGTGTGTCGGGGAACTTCTTGAGTGCAGCTAAGGTGTGAAGGAACCTTTGGAAGTTCCAGAGGTTAGGTGTGATTAGCCTCGAGACGCCTCAGCGGAAATGGGCCTCATCTAACCTGGAGGGGAGAACCTCCTGGATTTTCTCGAGTGTGGCAGGTGCTCTAGAATTACGACGGGGATTTCAGGGACCCTCTCCGGTGTCCTGAGGAAAGGCCAGTCTCCATGCGAGTTGTTCGATGGCCTCTCGGGATTCCTCTCCCGTTGATGCCGGGGTCTGAGACCTTGTACGGAGTCGGTGCCGGAACCTGAGGATTCCTCTCCAGTGCTGACATGGATCTTGGGGTACTACTGGAGTCTCCCGAGGGGAGTCAGTCCTCGTCTCGAGTGGGGGCATGCACGTGCGCTTTCCTCCCGAGCTGTAGCAGCAGTGTCACGCTTCCCTTCGCGTGAATCAAGGGATCTGTGGCTTTCCCTCGAGGCTTTCCCACGAGGCTTTCCCACAGGGCTGTCCCACGTACCAACGTGGTGTGAGTTGATCCTCGGCTTGAAAGTCGAGGCAGTGCAGGGAAAACAGGATTTCGTGGAATTGACTGAGACATCTGGGGGACTCTGGGAATGGTGTCATGACCCTGGACTTCCTCTCGCCTTTCCTGTGGAGAGCACCCCCTCTTGAGATGCAACGGGAACGCCGGAAATTCTTTCCCCACCACGCAGGGAAAGGATCCCTCCTCTCGAGCTAGGAGGCGGAAACGGGGCTCCTCTGGATGTGGGCGGGACTCTCGTACTTCCTCTCGAGTGTCGACGGGTATGTCCGGGAACTTCTTGAGTTGCAGCAAGGTTGTGAAGGACGCTTTGCAAGTTCCAGAGGTTAGGTGTGATTAGCATCGAGATGCCTCAGTGGAAATGGGCCTCATCTCGCCTGGAGGGGAGAACCTCCTGAATTTTCTCGAGTTGCGGCAGGTGCTCTCGACTTACGACAGGGACCTCAGGGACCCGCTCTGGTGGCCTCAGGAAAGGCCAGTCCCCATGCAAGTTGCTCGGGGGCCTCTCGGGGTCCTCTCCCGTCGATGCCGGGGCCTAAGACTTTGTGTGGAGTTGGTGCCGGAACCTGAGGATTCCTGACAGTGCTGACATGGATCTTGGGGTACTTCTGAAGTCTCCCCAGGGGAGTCAGTCCTCGTCTCGAGTGGGGGCATGCACGTGCGCTTTCCTCCCGAGCTGTAGCAGCAGTGTCACGCTTCTTGGCGATTGGATCATGGTATCAGTGGCTTTCCCTGAAGGCTTTCCCTCGAGGCTTTTCCACGAGGTTTTCCCACAGGGCTGTCCCAAGTGCCACCGTGGTGTGAGTCGATCCTCGGCTTGAAAGTCGAGGCAGTGCAGGGAAAACAAGTTTCCCTGGAATGGACTGAGACATCTGAGGGAATCTGGGAATGGTGGCACGACCCTGGAGTTCCTCTCGCCTTTTCTGGGGAGAGCGCCTACTCTTGAGATGCGATGGGAATGCCGGAAATTCTTTCCCGACCACGCAGGGAAAGGATCCCTTCTTTCGAGCTATGAGGTGGAAACGGGGCTCCTCCTCATGTGGGAGGGACTCTCGTGCTTCCTCTCGAGTGGAGACGGGTATGTTGGGGAACTTCTTGAGTTGCAGCAAGGGTGTGAAGGACCCTTTGGCAGTTCTAGAGGTTAGGTGTGATTAGCCCCGAGACGCCTCAATGGAAATGGGCCTCATCTCGCCTGGAGGGGAGAAACTCCTGGATATTCTCGAGTTGCGGCAGGTGCTCTCGACTTACGATGGGGACCTCAGGGACCAGCTCTGGTGGCCTCAGGAAATTCCAGTCCCCATGCGAGTTGCTCGGGGCCCTCTCCGGATTCCTCTCCCGTCGATGCCGGGGCCTCAGACCTTACGTAGAGTCGGTGCTGTAACCTGAGGATTCCTCTCCAGTGCTGACATGGATCTTGGTGTACTGCTGGAGTCTCCCCAGGGGAGTCAGTCCTCGTCTCGGTTGAGGGCATGCACGTGCGCTTTCCTCCCCAGCTGTAGCAGCAGTGTCGCGCTTCCCTTCGCGTGGATCAAGGGATCTGTGGCTTTCCTTCGAGGCTTTCCCACGAGGCTTTCACACGAGGCTTTGCCACAGGGCTCTCTCACGTGCCAGAGTAGTGTGAGTCGATCCTCGGCTTGAAAGTCGAGTCAGTGCGGGGAAACAGGTTTCCCTGGAATGGACTGAGACATCTGGGGGACTCGGAGAATGCTGGCATGTCCCTGGAGTTCCTCTCGCCTTTCCTGTGGAGAGCGCCTCCTCTTGAGATGCAACGGGAACGCCGGGAATTCTTTCCCGAACTTGAAGGGAAAGGATCCCTCCTCTCGAGCTATGAGGCAGAAACGGGGCTCCTCTGGATGTGGGCGGAACTATCGTGCTTCCTCTTGAGTGGAGACCGGTATGTCGGGGAACTTCTTGATTTGCAGCAAGGGTGTGAAGGACCCTTTGGAAGTTCCAGAGTTTAAGTGTGCTTAGCCTTGAGATGTGTCAGCGGAAATAGGCTTCATTTTGCCTGGAGGGGAGAACATCCTTGATTTTCTCCAGTTGCGGCAGGTGCTCTCGACTTACGACGGGGACCGCAGGGACCCGCTCTCTTGGCCTCAGGAAAGGCCAGTCAAGATCCAAGACAGCACTGGAGAGGGAGAGACATCACTGAAAGGCTCCCGAGCAACTCGCATGGGGACTGGCCTTTCCTGAGGCCACCAAAGCGGGTCCCTGAGGTCCCCGTCGTAAGTCGAGAGCACCTGGCGCAACTCGAGAAAATCCAGGAGGTTCTCCCCTCCAGGCGAGATGAGACCCATTTGCGCTGAGGCATCTCGAGGCTAATCACACCTAACCTCTGGACCTTCCAAAGGGCCCTTCACACCCTTGCTGCAACTCAAGAAGTTCCCCGACATACCCGTTTCCACTCGAAAGGAAGCACGAGAGTCCCGCCCACAACCAGAAGAGCCCCGTTTCAGCCTCATAGCTCGAGAGGAGTGGATCCTTTCCCTGCGTGGTCGGGAAAGAATTTCCGGCGTTCCCGTCGCATCTCAAGAAGAGGCGCTCTCCACAGGAAAGGCGAGAGGAACTCAGGGTCGTGCCAGCATTCCCAGAGTCCCCCAGATGTCTCAGTCGATTCCAGGGCAACCTGTTTTCCCCGCAATGCCTCGACTTTCAAGCCGAGGATCGACTCAGACCTCGGTGGCACGTGGGACAGCCCTGTGAAAAGCCTAGTGGGAAAGCCTCGTGGGAAAGCCTACAGAGGAAAGCCACAGATCCCTTGGATCCACGCGAAAGGGAAGCGTGACACTGCTGCTACAGCTCGGGAGGAAAGCGCACGTGGCATGCCCCACTCGAGACGAGGACTGACTCCCCTGGGAGACTCCAGAAGTACCCCAAGATCCATGTCAGACACTGGAGAGGAATCCTCAGGTTCCGGCACCGACTCCACACAAGGTCTCAGGCCCCGGCATCAGACGGGAGAGGAATCGCGAGAGGCCCCACGAGCAACTCGCATGGGGACTGGCCTTTCCTGAGGCCACCTAGAGCGGGTCCCTGAGGTCCCAATCGTAAGTCGAGAGCACCTGCCGCAACTCGAGAAAATCCAGGAGGTTCTCCCCTCCAGGCGAGATGAGGCCCATTTCCCATGAGGCGTCTCGAGGCTAATCACACCTAACCTCTGGAACTTCCAAAGGGTCCTTCACACCCTTGCTGCAACTCAAGAAGTTCCCCGAACATACCCGTCTCCACTCGAGAGGAAGCACGAGAGTCCCGCCCACATCCAGAGGAGCCCCGTTTCCGCCTCCTAGCTCGAGAGGAGGGATCCTTTCCCTGCGTGGTCGGGAAAGAATTCCCGGCGTTCCCGTCGCATCTCAAGAGGAGGCGCTCTCCACAGGAAAGGCGAGAGGAACTCCAGGGTCGTGCCACCATTCCCAGAGTCCCCCAGATGTCTCAGTCCATTCCAGGGAAACCTGTTTTCCCTGCACTGCCTCGACTTTCAAGCCGAGGATCGACTCACACCACGGTGGCACGTGGGACAGCCCTGTGGGAAAGCCTCGTGGGAAAGCCTCGGAGCGGGAAAGCCACAGATCCCTTGATCCACGCGAAGGGAAGCGTGACACTGCTGCTACAGCTCGGGAGGAAAGCGCACGTGCATGCCCCACTCGAGACGAGGACTGACTCCCCTGGGGAGACTCCAGAAGTACCCCAAGATCCATGTCAGCACTGGAGAGGAATCCTCAGGTTCCGGCACCGACTCCACACAAGGTCTTAGGCCCCGGCATCGACGGGAGAGGAATCCCGAGAGGCCCCCGAGCAACTCGCATGGGGACTGGCCTTTCCTGAGGCCACCAGAGCGGGTCCCTGAGGTCCCCGTCGTAAGTCGAGAGCACCTGCCGCAACTCGAGAAAATCCAGGAGGTTCTCCCCTCCAGGCGAGATGAGGCCCATTTCCGCTGAGGCGTCTCGAGGCTAATCACACCTAACCTCTGGAACTTCCAAAGGGTCCTTCACACCCTTGCTGCAACTCAAGAAGTTCCCCGACATACCCGTCTCCACTCGAGAGGAAGCACGAGAGTCCCGCCCACATCCAGAGGAGCCCCGTTTCCGCCTCCTAGCTCGAGAGGAGGGATCCTTTCCCTGCGTGGTCGGGAAAGAATTCCCGGCGTTCCCGTCGCATCTCAAGAGGAGGCGCTCTCCACAGGAAAGGCGAGAGGAACTCCAGGGTCGTGCCACCATTCCCAGAGTCCCCCAGATGTCTCAGTCCATTCCAGGGAAACCTGTTTTCCCTGCACTGCCTCGACTTTCAAGCCGAGGATCGACTCACACCACGGTGGCACGTGGGACAGCCCTGTGGGAAAGCCTCGTGGGAAAGCCTCGTGGAAAGCCTCGAGGGAAAGCCACAGATCACTTGATCCACGCGAAGGGAAGCGTGACACTGCTGCTACAGCTCGGGAGGAAAGCGCACGTGCATGCCCCACTCGAGACGAGGACTGACTCCCCTGGGGAGACTCCAGAAGTACCCCAAGATCCATGTCAGCACTGGAGAGGAATCCTCAGGTTCCGGCACCGACTCCACACAAGGTCTTAGGCCCGGCATCAACGGGAGAGGAATCCCGAGAGGCCCCGAAGCAACTCGCATGGGGACTGGCCTTTCCTGAGGCCACCAGAGCGGGTCCCTGAGGTCCCCGTCGTAAGTCGAGAGCACCTGCGCACACTCGAGAAAATCCAGGAGGTTCTCCCCTCCAGGCGAGATGAGGCCCATTTCCGCTGAGGCGTCTCGAGGCTAATCACACCTAACCTCTGGAACTTCCAAAGGGTCCTTCACACCCTTGCTGCAACTCAAGAAGTTCCCCGACATACCCGTCTCCACTCGAGAGGAAGCACGAGAGTCCCGCCCACATCCAGAGGAGCCCGTTTCCGCCTCATAGCTCGAGAGGAGGGATCCTTTCCTGCGTGGTCGGGAAAGAATTCCCGCGTTCCCGTCGCATCTCAAGAGGAGGCGCTCTCCACAGGAAAGGCGAGAGCAACTCCAGGGTCGTGCCACCATTCCAGAGTCCCCCAGATGTCTCAGTCCATTCCAGGGAAACCTGTTTTCCCTGCACTGCCTCGACTTTCAAGCCGAGGATCGACTCACACCACGGTGGCTCGTGGGCAGTCCTGTGGGAAAGCCTCGTGGGAAAGCCTCGAGGGAAAGCCACAGATCCCTTGATCACTCGAAGGGAAGCGTGACACTGCTGCTACAGCTCGGGAGGAAAGCGCACGTGCATGCCCCACTCGAGAACGAGGACTGACTCCCCTGGGGAGACTCCAGAAGTACCCCAAGATCCATGTCAGCACTGGAGAGGAATCCTCAGAGTTCCGGCACCGACTCCACACAAGGTCTTAGGCCCCGGCATCGACGGGAGTGGAATCTGAGAGGCCCCCGAGCAACTCGCATGGCGACTGGCCTTTCCTGAGGCCACCAGAGCGGGTCCCTGAGGTCCCCGTCGTAAGTCGAGAGCACCTGCCGCAACTCGAGAAAATCCAGGAGGTTCTCCCCTCCAGGCGAGATGAGGCCCATTTCCGCTGAGGCGTCTCGAGGCTAATCACACCTAACCTCTGGAACTTTCCAAAGGGTCCTTCACACCCTTGCTGCAACTCAAGAAGTTCCCCGACATACCCGTCTCCACTCGAGAGGAAGCACGAGAGTCCGGCCACATCCAGAGGAGCCCCGTTTCCGCCTCCTAGCTCGAGAGGAGGATCCTTTCCCTGCGTTGGTCGGGAAAGAATTCCCGCATTCCCGTCGCATCTCAAGAGGAGGCGCTCTCCACAGGAAAGGGCGAGAGGAACTCAGGGTCGTGCCACCATTCCCAGAGTCCCCAGATGTCTCAGTCCATTCCAGGGAAACCTGTTTTCCCTGCACTGCCTCGACTTCATGCCGAGGATCGACTCACACCACTGGTGGCACGTGGGACAGCCCTGTGGGAAAGCCTGGTGGGAAAGCCTCATGGGAAGCCTCGAGGGAAAGCCACAGATCCCTTGATCCTACGGCAGGGGAAGCGTGACACTGCTGCTACAGCTCGGAGGAAAGGGCACGCTGCATGCCGCCCACTCGAGACGAGGACTGACTCCCCTGGGGAGACTCCAGAAGTACCCCAAGATCCATGTCAGCACTGGAGAGGAATCCTCAGGTTCCGGCACCGACTCCACACAAGGTCTTAGGCCCCGGCATCGACGGGAGAGGAATCCCGAGAGGCCCCCGAGCAACTCGCATGGGGACTGGCGTTTCCTGAGGCCGCCAAGCGGGTCCCTGAAGTCCCCGTCGAAAGTCGAGAGCACTTTCCGCAACTCGAGAAAATCCAGGAGGTTCTCCCCTCCAGGCGAGAT
>NW_017212356.1:0-16706 GCF_001704415.2 Capra hircus
ACAACTCCCAGAGGCTGACTCCGTGGGTGCCTAGAAAGTGTGTGAGAGACGTAGGTTCCCTAGCACTCTCCTCCCCAGCAGAGACATGTGCAGGTGGTTGGGGCCTTATCCTGCGTGTCTGGGTTCCCGCCCACAGCCTCAACTCAGGGGAAGCAGCCCCTGAGGCAAGACCTGCTGGAGGAGCCCTGCGCGCCCGCCTGATAGGCGAGAGCACAGCCAGCAGTGTAGCGAGCCTCCTCGGGAGAAGAGGAGGCAGCCGAGCCCAGTCAAGAGGAAAGCCCTGCTTGCACGGAGCTAAGTGGGCCTCCAGTACGGCAGAGCTCTAGCTCTGCTCAGAGCCCCGATCTGGCAGAGTTTCTGGCGCGAGGCTGCTCGGCCGGGGGCTCGCCTTGCCCAGACTTGCCTTGCTTTTAGGCTCCCTCCCCAGGAAGGAGCTGTCTGAGCGAGCCTGGGAGACGCCACTGGTGCCTTCCTTGCCTCAGCTCCAATCCTGCCTTGCCTTTGCACATAGGTGCCAGGCGTCGTTGGGGAGGGCTTAGGGGGTGGTGGGTTGCACACTGCCAAGGGCTTCAGCAGTGAGAGCTCTGTCAGAGGGAAGGGAAGGGCAACTGCAGGGCTCCTCCAGCGGTTTCTAGGCCGCCTAGAATCAGCGCCGCACCGAGAGCACCAGGCTCCCAGGGCCCCTGGCTGGGGTTTTCAGCCCCGCACACACGGAGGCTGATTCCTTGGGTGCCCAGAAAGTGTATGACAGACGTAGGTTCCCTAGCACTCTCCTCCCCAGCAGAGACATGTGCAGGTGTTTGGGGCCTGATCCTGCGTGTCTGGGTTCCTGCCCACAGCCCCAACTCAGGGGAAGCAGCCCCTGAGGCAAGACCTGCTGGAGGAGCCCTGCGCCCCGCCTGATAGGCGAGTGCACAGCCAGCAGGGAAGCGAGCCTCCTCGGGGGAAGAGGAGGCAGCCCAGCCCCGTCAAGTTGAAAGCCCTGCTTGCACGGAGCTAAGTGCGCCTCCAGTACGGCAGAGCTCTAGCTCTGCTCAGAGCCCCGATCTGGCAGAGTTCCTGGCGCGAGGCTGCTCTGCCGGGGCTAGCCTTGCCCAGACTTGCCTTGCTTTTAGGCTGCCTCTCCAGGAAGGAGCAGGCAGCAGGAGCCTGGGAGTCGCCACTGGCGCCTTTCTTGCCTCAGCTCCAATCCTGCCTTGCCTTTGCACTTAGGTCCCAGTCCTCCTTAAGGAGAGCTTAGGGGCTGGTGGGTTGCACACTGCCAAGGGCTCCAGCAGTGAGAATTCTGTCAGAGGGAAGGGAAGGGCAACTGCAGGGCTCCTCCAGCGGTTGCTTGGCCGCCCAGATTCAGCGCCACACGGAGAGCACCAGGCTCCCAGGGCCCCTGGCTGGGGTTTTCAGCCCCGCACACACGGAGGCTGATTCCTTGGGTGCCCAGAAAGTGTATGACAGACGTAGGTTCCCTAGCACTCTCCTCCCCAGCAGAGACATGTGCAGGTGTTTGGGGCCTGATCCTGCGTGTCTGGGTTCCTGCCCACAGCCCCAACTCAGGGGAAGCAGCCCCTGAGGCAAGACCTGCTGGAGGAGCCCTGCGCCCCGCCTGATAGGCGAGTGCACAGCCAGCAGGGAAGCGAGCCTCCTCGGGGGAAGAGGAGGCAGCAAGTCCCCGTCAAGCTGAAATCCCTGCTTACACGAAGCTAAGTGCGACTCCAGTACGGCAGATCTCTAGCTCTGTTCAGAGGCCCGATCTGGCAGAGTTCCTGGCACCAAGATGCTCTGCCATAGGCGAGCCTTGCGCAGACTTGCCTTGCTTTAAGGCTCCCTCCCCAGGAAGGAGCAGGCTGTGTGAGGCTCGGAAACGCCACTGGCGCCTTCCTGGCTTCAGCTCTACCCCTGCCTTGCCTTTGCACTTAGGTCCCAAGCGTCCTTGAGGAGGGCTTAGGGGCTGGTGGGTTGCACACTGCCAAGGGCTCCAGCAGTGAAAGCTCTGTCAGAGGGAAGCGAAGGGCAACAGCAGGGCTCCTTCAGCGGTTCCTTGGCCGCCCAGACAAAGCTCCGCACGGAGAGCACCAGGTTCCAAGGGCCCCTGGCTGGGTTTTGCATCCCCACACTCCCAGAGGCTGACTCCGTGGGTGCCTAGAAAGTGTGTGAGAGACGTAGGTTCCCTAGCACTCTCCTCCCCAGCAGAGACATGTGCAGGTGGTTGGGGCCTTATCCTGCGTGTCTGGGTTCCCGCCCACAGCCCAACTCAGGGGAAGCAGCCCCTGAGGCAAGACCTGCTGGAGGAGCCCTGCGCGCCCGCCTGATAGGCGAGAGCACAGCCAGCAGTGTAGCGAGCCTCCTCGGGAGAAGAGGAGGCAGCCGAGCCCAGTCAAGAGGAAAGCCCTGCTTGCACGGAGCTAAGTGGGCCTCCAGTACGGCAGAGCTCTAGCTCTGCTCAGAGCCCCGATCTGGCAGAGTTTCTGGCGCGAGGCTGCTCGGCCGGGGGCTCGCCTTGCCCAGACTTGCCTTGCTTTTAGGCTCCCTCCCAGGAAGGAGCTGTCTGAGCGAGCCTGGGAGACGCCACTGGTGCCTTCCTTGCCTCAGCTCCAATCCTGCCTTGCCTTTGCACATAGGTGCCAGGCGTGGTTGGGGAGGGCTTAGGGGGTGGTGGGTTGCACACTGCCAAGGGCTTCAGCAGTGAGAGCTCTGTCAGAGGGAAGGGAAGGGCAACTGCAGGGCTCCTCCAGCGGTTTCTAGGCCGCCTAGAATCAGCGCCGCACCGAGAGCACCAGGCTCCCAGGGCCCCTGGCTGGGGTTTTCAGCCCCGCACACACGGAGGCTGATTCCTTGGGTGCCCAGAAAGTGTATGACAGACGTAGGTTCCCTAGCACTCTCCTCCCCAGCAGAGACATGTGCAGGTGGTTGGGGCCTGATCCTGCGTGTCTGGGTTCCTGCCCACAGCCCCAACTCAGGGGAAGCAGCCCCTGAGGCAAGACCTGCTGGAGGAGCCCTGCGCCCCGCCTGATAGGCGAGTGCACAGCCAGCAGGGAAGCGAGCCTCCTCGGGGGAAGAGGAGGCAGCCCAGCCCCGTCAAGTTGAAAGCCCTGCTTGCACGGAGCTAAGTGCGCCTCCAGTACGGCAGAGCTCTAGCTCTGCTCAGAGCCCCGATCTGGCAGAGTTCCTGGCGCGAGGCTGCTCTGCCGGGGGCTAGCCTTGCCCAGACTTGCCTTGCTTTTAGGCTGCCTCTCCAGGAAGGAGCAGGCAGCAGGAGCCTGGGAGTCGCCACTGGCGCCTTTCTTGCCTCAGCTCCAATCCTGCCTTGCCTTTGCACTTAGGTCCCAGTCCTCCTTAAGGAGAGCTTAGGGGCTGGTGGGTTGCACACTGCCAAGGGCTCCAGCAGTGAGAATTCTGTCAGAGGGAAGGGAAGGGCAACTGCAGGGCTCCTCCAGCGGTTGCTTGGCCGCCCAGATTCAGCGCCACACGGAGAGCACCAGGCTCCCAGGGCCCCTGGCTGGGGTTTTCAGCCCCGCACACACGGAGGCTGATTCCTTGGGTGCCCAGAAAGTGTATGACAGACGTAGGTTCCCTAGCACTCTCCTCCCCAGCAGAGACATGTGCAGGTGTTTGGGGCCTGATCCTGCGTGTCTGGGTTCCTGCCCACAGCCCCAACTCAGGGGAAGCAGCCCCTGAGGCAAGACCTGCTGGAGGAGCCCTGCGCCCCGCCTGATAGGCGAGTGCACAGCCAGCAGGGAAGCGAGCCTCCTCGGGGGAAGAGGAGGCAGCAAGTCCCCGTCAAGCTGAAATCCCTGCTTCCACGAAGCTAAGTGCGACTCCAGTACGGCAGATCTCTAGCTCTGTTCAGAGGCCCGATCTGGCAGAGTTCCTGGCACCAAGATGCTCTGCCATAGGCGAGCCTTGCGCAGACTTGCCTTGCTTTAAGGCTCCCTCCCCAGGAAGGAGCAGGCTGTGTGAGGCTCGGAAACGCCACTGGCGCCTTCCTGGCTTCAGCTCTACCCCTGCCTTGCCTTTGCACTTAGGTCCCAAGCGTCCTTGAGGAGGGCTTAGGGGCTGGTGGGTTGCACACTGCCAAGGGCTCCAGCAGTGAAAGCTCTGTCAGAGGGAAGCGAAGGGCAACAGCAGGGCTCCTTCAGCGGTTCCTTGGCCGCCCAGACAAAGCTCCGCACGGAGAGCACCAGGTTCCAAGGGCCCCTGGCTGGGTTTTGCATCCCCACACTCCCAGAGGCTGACTCCGTGGGTGCCTAGAAAGTGTGTGAGAGACGTAGGTTCCCTAGCACTCTCCTCCCCAGCAGAGACATGTGCAGGTGGTTGGGGCCTTATCCTGCGTGTCTGGGTTCCCGCCCACAGCCTCAACTCAGGGGAAGCAGCCCCTGAGGCAAGACCTGCTGGAGGAGCCCTGCGCGCCCGCCTGATAGGCGAGAGCACAGCCAGCAGTGTAGCGAGCCTCCTCGGGAGAAGAGGAGGCAGCCGAGCCCAGTCAAGAGGAAAGCCCTGCTTGCACGGAGCTAAGTGGGCCTCCAGTACGGCAGAGCTCTAGCTCTGCTCAGAGCCCCGATCTGGCAGAGTTTCTGGCGCGAGGCTGCTCGGCCGGGGGCTCGCCTTGCCCAGACTTGCCTTGCTTTTAGGCTCCCTCCCCAGGAAGGAGCTGTCTGAGCGAGCCTGGGAGACGCCACTGGTGCCTTCCTTGCCTCAGCTCCAATCCTGCCTTGCCTTTGCACATAGGTGCCAGGCGTCGTTGGGAGGGCTTAGGGGGTGGTGGGTTGCACACTGCCAAGGGCTTCAGCAGTGAGAGCTCTGTCAGAGGGAAGGAAGGGCAACTGCAGGGCTCCTCCAGCGGTTTCTAGGCCGCCTAGAATCAGCGCCGCACCGAGAGCACCAGGCTCCCAGGGCCCCTGGCTGGGGTTTTCAGCCCCGCACACACGGAGGCTGATTCCTTGGGTGCCCAGAAAGTGTATGACAGACGTAGGTTCCCTAGCACTCTCCTCCCCAGCAGAGACATGTGCAGGTGGTTGGGGCCTGATCCTGCGTGTCTGGGTTCCTGCCCACAGCCCCAACTCAGGGGAAGCAGCCCCTGAGGCAAGACCTGCTGGAGGAGCCCTGCGCCCCCGCCTGATAGGCGAGTGCACAGCCAGCAGGGAAGCGAGCCTCCTCGGGGGAAGAGGAGGCAGCCCAGCCCCGTCAAGTTGAAAGCCCTGCTTGCACGGAGCTAAGTGCGCCTCCAGTACGGCAGAGCTCTAGCTCTGCTCAGAGCCCCGATCTGGCAGAGTTCCTGGGCGCGAGGCTGCTCTGCCGGGGGCTAGCCTTGCCCAGACTTGCCTTGCTTTTAGGCTGCCTCTCCAGGAAGGAGCAGGCAGCAGGAGCCTGGGAGTCGCCACTGGCGCCTTTCTTGCCTCAGCTCCAATCCTGCCTTGCCTTTGCACTTAGGTCCCAGTCCTCCTTAAGGAGAGCTTAGGGGCTGGTGGGTTGCACACTGCCAAGGGCTCCAGCAGTGAGAATTCTGTCAGAGGGAAGGGAAGGGCAACTGCAGGGCTCCTCCAGCGGTTGCTTGGCCGCCCAGATTCAGCGCCACACGGAGAGCACCAGGCTCCCAGGGCCCCTGGCTGGGGTTTTCAGCCCCGCACACACGGAGGCTGATTCCTTGGGTGCCCAGAAAGTGTATGACAGACGTAGGTTCCCTAGCACTCTCCTCCCCAGCAGAGACATGTGCAGGTGTTTGGGGCCTGATCCTGCGTGTCTGGGTTCCTGCCCACAGCCCCAACTCAGGGGAAGCAGCCCCTGAGGCAAGACCTGCTGGAGGAGCCCTGCGCCCCGCCTGATAGGCGAGTGCACAGCCAGCAGGGAAGCGAGCCTCCTCGGGGAAGAGGAGGCAGCAAGTCCCCGTCAAGCTGAAATCCCTGCTTCACGAAGCTAAGTGCGACTCCAGTACGGCAGATCTCTAGCTCTGTTCAGAGGCCCGATCTGGCAGAGTTCCTGGCACCAAGATGCTCTGCCATAGGCGAGCCTTGCGCAGACTTGCCTTGCTTTAAGGCTCCCTCCCCAGGAAGGAGCAGGCTGTGTGAGGCTCGGAAACGCCACTGGCGCCTTCCTGGCTTCAGCTCTACCCCTGCCTTGCCTTTGCACTTAGTCCCAAGCGTCCTTGAGGAGGGCTTAGGGGCTGGTGGGTTGCACACTGCCAAGGGCTCCAGCAGTGAAAGCTCTGTCAGAGGGAAGCGAAGGGCAACAGCAGGGCTCCTTCAGCGGTTCCTTGGCCGCCCAGACAAAGCTCCGCACGGAGAGCACCAGGTTCCAAGGGCCCCTGGCTGGGTTTTGCATCCCCACACTCCCAGAGGCTGACTCCGTGGGTGCCTAGAAAGTGTGTGAGAGACGTAGGTTCCCTAGCACTCTCCTCCCCAGCAGAGACATGTGCAGGTGGGGGCCTTATCCTGCGTGTCTGGGTTCCCGCCCACAGCCTCAACTCAGGGGAAGCAGCCCCTGAGGCAAGACCTGCTGGAGGAGCCCTGCGCGCCGCCTGATAGGCGAGAGCACAGCCAGCAGTGTAGCGAGCCTCCTCGGGAGAAGAGGAGGCAGCCGAGCCCAGTCAAGAGGAAAGCCCTGCTTGCACGGAGCTAAGTGCGCCTCCAGTACGGCAGAGCTCTAGCTCTGCTCAGAGCCCCGATCTGGCAGAGTTTCTGGCGCGAGGCTGCTCTGCCGGGGGCTCGCCTTGCCCAGACTTGCCTTGCTTTTAGGCTCCCTCCCCAGGAAGGAGCTGTCTGAGCGAGCCTGGGAGACGCCACTGGTGCCTTCCTTGCCTCAGCTCCAATCCTGCCTTGCCTTTGCACATAGGTGCCAGGCGTCGTTGGGAGGGCTTAGGGGTGGTGTGGGTTGCACACTGCCAAGGGCTTCAGCAGTGAGAGCTCTGTCAGAGGGAAGGGAAGGGCAACTGCAGGGCTCCTCCAGCGGTTTCTAGGCCGCCTAGAATCAGCGCCGCACCGAGAGCACCAGGCTCCCAGGGCCCCTGGCTGGGGTTTTCAGCCCCGCACACACGGAGGCTGATTCCTTGGGTGCCCAGAAAGTGTATGACAGACGTAGGTTCCCTAGCACTCTCCTCCCCAGCAGAGACATGTGCAGGTGGTTGGGGCCTGATCCTGCGTGTCTGGGTTCCTGCCCACAGCCCCAACTCAGGGGAAGCAGCCCCTGAGGCAAGACCTGCTGGAGGAGCCCTGCGCCCCCGCCTGATAGGCGAGTGCACAGCCAGCAGGGAAGCGAGCCTCCTCGGGGGAAGAGGAGGCAGCCCAGCCCCGTCAAGTTGAAAGCCCTGCTTGCACGGAGCTAAGTGCGCCTCCAGTACGGCAGAGCTCTAGCTCTGCTCAGAGCCCCGATCTGGCAGAGTTCCTGGCGCGAGGCTGCTCTGCCGGGGCTAGCCTTGCCCAGACTTGCCTTGCTTTTAGGCTGCCTCTCCAGGAAGGAGCAGGCAGCAGGAGCCTGGGGGAGTCGCCACTGGCGCCTTTCTTGCCTCAGCTCCAATCCTGCCTTGCCTTTGCACTTAGGTCCCAGTCCTCCTTAAGGAGAGCTTAGGGCTGGTGGGTTGCACACTGCCAAGGGCTCCAGCAGTGAGAATTCTGTCAGAGGGAAGGGAAGGGCAACTGCAGGGCTCCTCCAGCGGTTGCTTGGCCGCCCAGATTCAGCGCCACACGGAGAGCACCAGGCTCCCAGGCCCCTGGCTGGGGTTTTCAGCCCCGCACACACGGAGGCTGATTCCTTGGGTGCCCAGAAAGTGTATGACAGACGTAGGTTCCCTAGCACTCTCCTCCCCAGCAGAGACATGTGCAGGTGTTTGGGGCCTGATCCTGCGTGTCTGGGTTCCTGCCCACAGCCCCAACTCAGGGGAAGCAGCCCCTGAGGCAAGACCTGCTGGAGGAGCCCTGCGCCCCGCCTGATAGGCGAGTGCACAGCCAGCAGGGAAGCGAGCCTCCTCGGGGGAAGAGGAGGCAGCAAGTCCCCGTCAAGCTGAAATCCCTGCTTACACGAAGCTAAGTGCGACTCCAGTACGGCAGATCTCTAGCTCTGTTCAGAGGCCCGATCTGGCAGAGTTCCTGGCACCAAGATGCTCTGCCATAGGCGAGCCTTGCGCAGACTTGCCTTGCTTTAAGGCTCCCTCCCCAGGAAGGAGCAGGCTGTGTGAGGCTCGGAAACGCCACTGGCGCCTTCCTGGCTTCAGCTCTACCCCTGCCTTGCCTTTGCACTTAGGTCCCAAGCGTCCTTGAGGAGGGCTTAGGGGCTGGTGGGTTGCACACTGCCAAGGGCTCCAGCAGTGAAAGCTCTGTCAGAGGGAAGCGAAGGGCAACAGCAGGGCTCCTTCAGCGGTTCCTTGGCCGCCCAGACAAAGCTCCGCACGGAGAGCACCAGGTTCCAAGGGCCCCTGGCTGGGTTTTCATCCCCACACTCCCAGAGGCTGACTCCGTGGGTGCCTAGAAAGTGTGTGAGAGACGTAGGTTCCCTAGCACTCTCCTCCCCAGCAGAGACATGTGCAGGTGGTTGGGGCCTTATCCTGCGTGTCTGGGTTCCCGCCCACAGCCTCAACTCAGGGGAAGCAGCCCCTGAGGCAAGACCTGCTGGAGGAGCCCTGCGCGCCCGCCTGATAGGCGAGAGCACAGCCAGCAGTGTAGCGAGCCTCCTCGGGAGAAGAGGAGGCAGCCGAGCCCAGTCAAGAGGAAAGCCCTGCTTGCACGGAGCTAAGTGCGCCTCCAGTACGGCAGAGCTCTAGCTCTGCTCAGAGCCCCGATCTGGCAGAGTTTTCTGGCGCGAGGCTGCTCGGCCGGGGGCTCGCCTTGCCCAGACTTGCCTTGCTTTTAGGCTCCCTCCCCAGGAAGGAGCTGTCTGAGCGAGCCTGGGAGACGCCACTGGTGCCTTCCTTGCCTCAGCTCCAATCCTGCCTTGCCTTTGCACATAGGTGCCAGGCGTCGTTGGGAGGGCTTAGGGGGTGGTGGGTTGCACACTGCCAAGGGCTTCAGCAGTGAGAGCTCTGTCAGAGGGAAGGGAAGGGCAACTGCAGGGCTCCTCCAGCGGTTTCTAGGCCGCCTAGAATCAGCGCCGCACCGAGAGCACCAGGCTCCCAGGGCCCCTGGCTGGGGTTTTCAGCCCCGCACACACGGAGGCTGATTCCTTGGGTGCCCAGAAAGTGTATGACAGACGTAGGTTCCCTAGCACTCTCCTCCCCAGCAGAGACATGTGCAGGTGTTGGGGCCTGATCCTGCGTGTCTGGGTTCCTGCCCACAGCCCCAACTCAGGGGAAGCAGCCCCTGAGGCAAGACCTGCTGGAGGAGCCCTGCGCCCCCGCCTGATAGGCGAGTGCACAGCCAGCAGGGAAGCGAGCCTCCTCGGGGAAGAGGAGGCAGCCCAGCCCCGTCAAGTTGAAAGCCCTGCTTGCACGGAGCTAAGTGCGCCTCCAGTACGGCAGAGCTCTAGCTCTGCTCAGAGCCCCGATCTGGCAGAGTTCCTGGCGCGAGGCTGCTCTGCCGGGGGCTAGCCTTGCCCAGACTTGCCTTGCTTTTAGGCTGCCTCTCCAGGAAGGAGCAGGCAGCAGGAGCCTGGGAGTCGCCACTGGCGCCTTTCTTGCCTCAGCTCCAATCCTGCCTTGCCTTTGCACTTAGGTCCCAGCCTCCTTAAGGAGGCTTAGGGCTGGTGGGTTGCACACTGCCAAGGGCTCCAGCAGTGAGAATTCTGTCAGAGGGAAGGGAAGGGCAACTGCAGGGCTCCTCCAGCGGTTGCTTGGCCGCCCAGATTCAGCGCCACACGGAGAGCACCAGGCTCCCAGGCCCCTGGCTGGGTTTTCAGCCCCGCACACACGGAGGCTGATTCCTTGGGTGCCCAGAAAGTGTATGACAGACGTAGGTTCCCTAGCACTCTCCTCCCCAGCAGAGACATGTGCAGGTGTTTGGGGCCTGATCCTGCGTGTCTGGGTTCCTGCCCACAGCCCCAACTCAGGGGAAGCAGCCCCTGAGGCAAGACCTGCTGGAGGAGCCCTGCGCCCCCGCCTGATAGGCGAGTGCACAGCCAGCAGGGAAGCGAGCCTCCTCGGGGGAAGAGGAGGGCAGCAAGTCCCGTCAAGCTGAAATCCCTGCTTACACGAAGCTGCGACTCCAGTACGGCAGATCTCTAGCTCTGCTCAGAGGCCCGATCTGGCAGAGTTCCTGGCACCAGATGCTCTGCCATAGGCGAGCCTTGCGCAGACTTGCCTTGCTTTAAGGCTCCTCCCCAGGAAGGAGCAGGCTGTGTGAGGCTCGGAAACGCCACTGGCGCCTTCCTGCTCAGCTCTACCCCTGCCTTGCCTTTGCACTTAGGTCCCAAGCGTCCTTGAGGAGGGCTTAGGGGCTGGTGGGTTGCACACTGCCAAGGGCTCCAGCAGTGAAGCTCTGTCAGAGGGAAGGAAGGGCAACTGCAGGGCTCCTTCAGCGGTTCCTTGGCCGCCCAGACAAAGCTCCGCACGGAGAGCACCAGGTTCCAGGGCCCCTGGCTGGGTTTTGCCCCACACACAGAGGCTGATTCCTTGGGTGCCAGAAAGTGTATGTGAGAGACGTAGGTTCCCTAGCACTCTCCTCCCCAGCAGAGACATGTGCAGGTGTTGGGGCCTGATCCTGCGTGTCTGGGTTCCTGCCCACAGCCCCAACTCAGGGGAAGCAGCCCCTGAGGCAAGACCTGCTGGAGGAGCCCTGCGCCCCGCCTGATAGGCGAGCACAGCCAGCAAGCGAGCCTCCTCGGGGAAGAGGAGGCAGCCAGCCCGTCAAGAGGAAAGCCCTGCTTGCACGGAGCTAAGTGCGCCTCCAGTACGGCAGAGCTCTAGCTCTGCTCAGAGCCCCGATCTGGCAGAGTTTCTGGCGCGAGGCTGCTCTGCCGGGGCTAGCCTTGCCCAGACTTGCCTTGCTTTTAGGCTCCCTCCCAGGAAGGAGCTGCTGAGAGCCTGGGAGACGCCACTGGCGCCTTCCTTGCCTCAGCTCCAATCCTGCCTTGCCTTTGCACTTAGGTCCCAGGCGTCCTTGGGGAGGCTTAGGGGTGGTGGGTTGCACACTGCCAAGGGCTCCAGCAGAGAGCTCTGTCAGAGGGAAGGGAAGGGCAACTGCAGGGCTCCTCCAGCGGTTCTTGGCCGCCCAGACAGCGCCGCACGGAGAGCACCAGGCTCCCAAGGCCCCTGGCTGGGGTTTTCAGCCCCGCACACACAGAGGCTGATTCCTTGGGTGCCCAGAAAGTGTATGACAGACGTAGGTTCCCTAGCACTCTCCTCCCCAGCAGAGACATGTGCAGGTGTTTGGGGCCTGATCCTGCGTGTCTGGGTTCCTGCCCACAGCCCCAACTCAGGGGAAGCAGCCCCTGAGCAAGACCTGCTCTTTGATAGGCGAGTGCACAGCCAGCAGGGAAGCGAGCCTCCTCGGGGAAGAGGAGGCAGCAAGCCCCGTCAAGGAAAGCCCTGCTTGCACGGAGCTAAGTGCGACTCCAGTACGGCAGAGCTCTAGCTCTGCTCAGAGCCCGATCTGGCAGAGTTTCCTGGCGCGAGCTGCTCTGCCGGGCGAGCCTTGCCAGACTTGCCTTGCTTTAGGCTCCCTCCCCAGGAAGGAGCAGGCTGTGTGAGGCTCGGAAACGCCACTGGCGCCTTCCTGCTCAGCTCTACCCCTGCCTTGCCTTTGCACTTAGGTCCCAAGCGTCCTTGAGGAGGCTTAGGGGCTGGTGGGTTGCACACTGCCAAGGGCTCCAGCAGTGAAAGCTCTGTCAGAGGGAAGGAAGGGCAACAGCAGGGCTCCTTCAGCGGTTCCTTGGCCGCCCAGAACAGCTCCGCACGAGAGCACCAGGTTCCAGGGCCCCTGGCTGGGTTTTCAGCCCCCACACCCAGAGGCTGACTCCGTGGGTGCCAGAAAGTGTGTGAGAGACGTAGGTTCCCTAGCACTCTCCTCCCCAGCAGAGACATGTGCAGGTGGTTGGGGCCTGATCCTGCGTGTCTGGGTTCCGCCCACAGCCCCAACTCAGGGGAAGCAGCCCCTGAGGCAAGACCTGCTGGAGGAGCCCTGCGCCCCGCCTGATAGGCGAGAGAGCACAGCCAGCAGGAAGCGAGCCTCCTCGGGAGAAGAGGAGGCAGCCGAGCCCAGTCAAGAGGAAAGCCCTGCTTGCACGGAGCTAAGTGCGCCTCCAGTACGGCAGAGCTCTAGCTCTGCTCAGAGCCCCGATCTGGCAGAGTTCCTGGCGCGAGGCTGCTCTGCCCGGGGCTAGCCTTGCCCAGACTTGCCTTGCTTTTAGGCTGCCTCTCCAGGAAGGAGCAGCAGCAGGAGCCTGGGAGTCGCCACTGGCGCCTTTCTTGCCTCAGCTCCAATCCTGCCTTGCCTTTGCACATAGGTCCCAGGCTCCTTGGAGGGCTTAGGGGCTGGTGGGTTGCACACTGCCAAGGGCTCCAGCAGTGAGAATTCTGTCAGAGGGAAGGGAAGGGCAACTGCAGGGCTCCTCCAGCGGTTGCTTGGCCGCCAGATTCAGCGCCACACGGAGAGCACCAGGCTCCCAGGGCCCCTGGCTGGGGTTTTCAGCCCCGCACACACGGAGGCTGATTCCTTGGGTGCCCAGAAAGTGTATGACAGACGTAGGTTCCCTAGCACTCTCCTCCCCAGCAGAGACATGTGCAGGTGTTTGGGGCCTGATCCTGCGTGTCTGGGTTCCTGCCCACAGCCCCAACTCAGGGGAAGCAGCCCCTGAGGCAAGACCTGCTGGAGGAGCCCTGCGCCCCCGCCTGATAGGCGAGTGCACAGCCAGCAGGGAAGCGAGCCTCCTCGGGGGAAGAGGAGGCAGCAAGTCCCCGTCAAGCTGAAATCCCTGCTTACACGAAGCTAAGTGCGACTCCAGTACGGCAGATCTCTAGCTCTGTTCAGAGGCCCGATCTGGCAGAGTTCCTGGCACCAAGATGCTCTGCCATAGGCGAGCCTTGCGCAGACTTGCCTTGCTTTAAGGCTCCCTCCCAGGAAGGAGCAGGCTGTGTGAGGCTCGGAAACGCCACTGGCGCCTTCCTGGCTTCAGCTCTACCCCTGCCTTGCCTTTGCACTTAGGTCCCAAGCGTCCTTGAGGAGGGCTTAGGGGCTGGTGGGTTGCACACTGCCAAGGGCTCCAGCAGTGAAAGCTCTGTCAGAGGGAAGCGAAGGGCAACAGCAGGGCTCCTTCAGCGGTTCCTTGGCCGCCCAGACAAAGCTCCGCACGGAGAGCACCAGGTTCCAAGGGCCCCTGGCTGGGTTTTGCATCCCCACACTCCCAGAGGCTGACTCCGTGGGTGCCTAGAAAGTGTGAGAGACGTAGGTTCCCTAGCACTCTCCTCCCCAGCAGAGACATGTGCAGGTGGTTGGGGCCTGATCCTGCGTGTCTGGGTTCCCGCCCACAGCCCCAACTCAGGGGAAGCAGCCCCTGAGGCAAGACCTGCTGGAGGAGCCCTGCGCGCCCGCCTGATAGGCGAGAGCACAGCCAGCAGTGTAGCGAGCCTCCTCGGGAGAAGAGGAGGCAGCCGAGCCCAGTCAAGAGGAAAGCCCTGCTTGCACGGAGCTAAGTGCGCCTCCAGTACGGCAGAGCTCTAGCTCTGCTCAGAGCCCCGATCTGGCAGAGTTTCCTGGCGCGAGGCTGCTCGCCGGGGGCTCGCCTTGCCCAGACTTGCCTTGCTTTTAGGCTCCCTCCCCAGGAAGGAGCAGGCTGCAGGAGCCTGGGAGACGCCACTGGTGCCTTCCTTGCCTCAGCTCCAATCCTGCCTTGCCTTTGCACATAGGTGCCAGGCGTCGTTGGGGAGGGCTTAGGGGTGGTGGGTTGCACACTGCCAAGGGCTTCAGCAGTGAGAGCTCTGTCAGAGGGAAGGGAAGGGCAACTGCAGGGCTCCTCCAGCGGTTTCTAGGCCGCCTAGAATCAGCGCCGCACCGAGAGCACCAGGCTCCCAGGGCCCCTGGCTGGGGTTTTCAGCCCCGCACACACGGAGGCTGATTCCTTGGGTGCCCAGAAAGTGTATGACAGACGTAGGTTCCCTAGCACTCTCCTCCCCAGCAGAGACATGTGCAGGTGGTTGGGGCCTGATCCTGCGTGTCTGGGTTCCTGCCCACAGCCCCAACTCAGGGGAAGCAGCCCCTGAGGCAAGACCTGCTGGAGGAGCCCTGCGCCCCCGCCTGATAGGCGAGTGCACAGCCAGCAGGGAAGCGAGCCTCCTCGGGGGAAGAGGAGGCAGCCCAGCCCCGTCAAGTTGAAAGCCCTGCTTGCACGGAGCTAAGTGCGCCTCCAGTACGGCAGAGCTCTAGCTCTGCTCAGAGCCCCGATCTGGCAGAGTTCCTGGCGCGAGGCTGCTCTGCCGGGGCTAGCCTTGCCCAGACTTGCCTTGCTTTTAGGCTGCCTCTCCAGGAAGGAGCAGGCAGCAGGAGCCTGGGAGTCGCCACTGGCGCCTTTCTTGCCTCAGCTCCAATCCTGCCTTGCCTTTGCACTTAGTCCCTCCTTAAGGAGGGCTTAGGGGCTGGTGGGTTGCACACTGCCAAGGGCTCCAGCAGTGAGAATTCTGTCAGAGGGAAGGGAAGGGCAACTGCAGGGCTCCTCCAGCGGTTGCTTGGCGCCCAGATTCAGCGCCACACGGAGAGCACCAGGCTCCCAGGGCCCCTGGCTGGGGTTTTCAGCCCCGCACACACGGAGGCTGATTCTTGGGTGCCCAGAAAGTGTATGACAGACGTAGGTTCCCTAGCACTCTCCTCCCCAGCAGAGACATGTGCAGGTGTTTGGGGCCTGATCCTGCGTGTCTCTGGTTCCTGCCACAGCCCAACTCAGGGGAAGCAGCCCCTGAGGCAAGACCTGCTGGAGGAGCCCTGCGCCCCCGCCTGATAGGCGAGTGCACAGCCAGCAGGAAGCGAGCCTCCTCGGGGGAAGAGGAGGCAGCAAGTCCCCGTCAAGTTGAAATCCCTGCTTGCACGAAGCTAAGTGCGCCAGTACGGCAGATCTCTAGCTCTGTTCAGAGGCCCGATCTGGCAGAGTTCCTGCGCCAAGATGCTCTGCCATAGGCGAGCCTTGCGCAGACTTGCCTTGCTTTAGGCTCCCTCCCCAGGAAGGAGCAGGCTGTGTGAGGCTCGGAAACGCCACTGGCGCCTTCCTGGCTTCAGCTCTACCCCTGCCTTGCCTTTGCACTTAGTCCCAGCGTCCTTGAGGAGGGCTTAGGGGCTGGTGGGTTGCACACTGCCAAGGGCTCCAGCAGTGAAAGCTCTGTCAGAGGGAAGCGAAGGGCAACAGCAGGGCTCCTTCAGCGGTTGCTTGGCCGCCCAGACAAAGCTCCGCACGGAGAGCACCAGGTTCCAAGGGCCCCTGGCTGGGTTTTGCATCCCCACACTCCCAGAGGCTGACTCCGTGTGTGCCTAGAAAGTGTGTGTGAGAGACGTATGTTCCCTAGCACTCTCCTCCCAGCAGAGACATGTGTTTGGAGGGCTTAGGATCGCTGAGTTCCACACTTCCAAGGGCTCCAGCACTGAGAGCTCTGTCGACGGGAAGGGAAGGGCAACTGCAGAGCTCCTTCAGCTGTTTGCTTGGCTGTCCAGACTCAGCGCCACATTGAGAGCACCATGCACCCAGGGCCCCTGGGTGGTGTCTGCAGCCAGCAGGCTGGCGACTCACTTGTGGTCTCCCATCATTTGCCTGAAATACATAGGTTCCCTAATGCTCTTCTCCCCAGCAGAGCTGTGTGCAGGTTGTTGGGGCCTGCCCCCTGCGTGTCTGGGTTCCCGCCCAACATCAGGGGAAGTAACCCCTGAGCCAAGACCTGCAGGAGGCGAGGTATGGCTCCGCCTGGAAGCGAGTGCACAGGACAAGTGGAAGGGAGCCTCCTCCGGGGAAGAGGAGGCAGCCCAGTCGCCTGCTGCTGCAAGCCTTGCTGGGGTGGAGCCGAGTGCGCCTCCAGTATGGCAGAGCTCCAGCTCCGCTGAGAGCCCCTGATCTGGCAGAGTTCCTTGCGCGAGGCTGCTCTGCCTGGGGCGAGCCTTGCCCAGACTTGCCTGGCTTCTAGACTTCCTGCCCAGGAAGGAGCAGTCTGCACGAGGTTGGGGAGACGCCACTGGCACCTTCCTGGCCTCAGCTCTGCTCCTGCCTTGCCTTTGCACCTAGGCCCCAGGCGTTCTTGTGGTGGCTTAGGGCCGGTGGCTTCCACACTGCCAAGGGCTCCAACAGTGAGAGCTCTGTTCGAGGGAAATGAAGGGTATATTTGGAATGCAATCGTTTATCAGATGTGAGACCCACACCTTCACCCTGAACCCTCACCCCGAGCCCTTACCCTCGCCCTCACCCACACCCTCACCCTGAACCCTTACCCTCACCCTCACCTTGAAGCCTTACCCTCACCCTCACCCCTAACCCTAACCCTCACGCCTCACCCCTCACCCTAACAAGTTGGGGGGCTGTTCTGCACACTGTAACCTTAACCCTTCCCTCACCCGACACCCTATCCACATCCTAACCCTAACCCACTTCATAGTCACGCCCTCAACCCTATACTTACCTTCAAGTACGTACCTGCATCATCTTCGTTTTGGACACTTCCCATGCATAACAAAAGACAAGGTTGGAATGTTTCAAACATCGATCCAAGACCCATTATCCACATAAAAGGGATATAAATACTCTGATCACATCATTTAAATCTCTTGCATCACCAAAATACCTCTCCACCACGTATCCAATCGCCCGATGGATCACATCTATCTCAT
>NW_017212357.1:0-16706 GCF_001704415.2 Capra hircus
GCAATTTTGTTGTATTTTTATGTATACATGTTTTTTAATTAAAATTTCATTGTCTACGATTTTTGGCAAGTTGCTTCCAAAGATTTCACTATTTACAGGCTGAATGTTTTCATTTATAGTTTACTGAGAAGTTTTCCTGGGAACTCTGAGGATATTTGTGTATATACACTGACATGTCTTTATACACATCCTTTTCAGATTACTACATATTTTAAGACATGTAAATGTATTTTCAAAGATATTTTCTGTTTGTATGGTAAAAACATGAAATGTTTTAATTCTAGAAATTTGTTCCCCCAAATGAATATAGTATAAAGAGTAACAGGATAAAACTATATTCCTTTGAAAATAATCCTTACTAACAGAAATTGGAAATGTTAAAAAATTATTCATAACACTTAGGAAAGGTGGTAAGAAAAACTTTATTCAAGGTAAGAGTACTACAGTGGGGTATTATAATATGGGAGAGAGATTGAGCTTATGTCTGACTCCAGCAGGGATGCAGGTGGGATTTATAGCTAAGGAACAGGGTGGGTCCATGGGATTGCAAACAGAGATGGGAGACTGAAAAGCAATGGACAACAATAACAGAATGGGTGTCAGTGGATGGAAGCTTATTAAGACCACTATAAGGGTGAGGTTAGATTCTGGCTCAACTGAGAGGATCATTGCTGAGGCTAGGCAAGGCTGGTGAGATATTCAGGTGAGTGAAAATGATATGTGATCTGATACTGAGGGTGGTCAAATCAAGGGTGGGCTATGTTTTCTAAACTGAAGTAGCAGATTGTGGATTAGATTGGACTAGATGGACAGGCAGCTCTGAATAAAGACATTGCCTAAATTGGCAGTGCATTACTGAACTGCTGCATAACCAATTACCCAGAACTAGCAGCTTAAAACAATTATTTCATACTGCTGCGGAAAGTTGGGAATCCAGGAGTAATTCAGCTGAGTGTTCTGGCTCAGTGTCTCATGAGATTGCCATCCTCTGAAGCCTTAACATGCACTGGTGGATTTCCTTCCAAGATGGCTTACTCACATAGCTGTTGAAACCAGTTTGCTTGCTGGCTGCTGAGAGAAAGCCTCGGTTCTTTCACATGGGCCTCTCTAAAGGGCTCCCTGAGTGTTCTCAAGATATGACTAAGCTGGCTTCTAGAGTGAGTGATCCAAGAGGATGCGCAAGGACACTGCAGTGCCTTTTATGACCTAGTCTCAGATGCTTCATTGTTCGTTTCTACAATATTCGAACGTTAGAAGTGAGCCACTAAGTCCACCACGCATGTGAAGGGGAGAAGGAAGGAACTGTGGACGTAATTTAAAACCACGTGGTACACACATGGCCAGATATTGTTTACATGCTTGTATGTCCAAAATGCATTTTCCTGCCAATGCCTTTAAATAATTTATCCGTTACAGCATTAACTTGAAGTTCAGGACCTTGTCATTTAAGTCAGGTCCAGCTATGGATCAGGGTCCACGTATACAGTATCTCAAGTGTTCTGTTGCTCAGTTGTGTCGTATTCTTTGCAACCCCATGGACTGCAGCACTGCAGGCTTCCCTGTCCATCAACATCTGGAGCTTGCCCAGACTCAAGTCCATTGAGCTCGATGATGCTATCCCACCAATCCCATCCTCTGCTGTCCTCTTCTCCTACCTTCATTTTTTTTCCGCATCATGGTCTTTTCCAGTGAGTCAGTTATTCGCATCACATATCCCAAGTATTGGAGCTTCAGCTTCAGGATCAGTCCTTCCAATGAATATGCAGCAGAAATTTACTTTAGGATTGACTGGTTTGATCTCCTTGCAGTCCAAAAACCCTCTCAAGTCTCCAGCACATCAGTTCAAATTATACAAGTGTAGTTCCTCTAGACCTGAGGGTGTGTGAACAAAAGAGATGAGTTAATCTGCTCACTTTCACAGTCAACATACAGTGGTGGGTCAGGCACAGATAACCTTCATAGACACTCCTGTTCCAGAAAGGGGAGGGAGATGGGAGTCAATAGTAGCAGTTCTGAAATCCACGGGTTCTTGTGGCAGTCCTTTGATTAGTATTTAAGGCCTGGAAACTTCCTAGGCTTCAGTCTCTGATTTTTTAATTCTACCCCCTGACATGATCCATTGCATGAAAGATGGCTAGTATATGGTTACATGAAACAGTCTCCCTAGCCTGCTCCTGCTTGTAGAAGGTAGGAGTCCAGCGCTCTTGTTTTGTACTATTGCTGGTCCTTTCAGTCCGAGCTGAACTTAAATATGTTATCTCCAAAACCTTGGTGTGTCTCCTGATAATGTTACCGGTGTTCATGGCAAAGCACCCCACTCCCAAGCCACAATCACACATGTCTTCATAATAAGGCTGACTCTGTCTTGGTTTTCTGCTGAGATAGCTGAGGGATTACACCCTGAGCCTTGGTAGAAGTCTTATTGTGTGACTGAAAGGATCTCTGAGTGACACAGGTAAACGCTTTGGAGGGTATTGGCCTGACTAAATAATGTCATGAGGCATCCCCTTCCAGCTTTCTGAGGCTTAACAAAGAATTTTACAGTCACACTCATCTTTAGAACACCTTAATAATATGAAGAAGAACTGGCCTATAGGTGGTGTAAAATGTTATATTTAGACCACATAATCTTGATGCCCTGAGAGTCATTAATTTTAACATCTTCTGTTATCCTAAAAAGACTGGAAAATTCCCAAATCAGCAAGTTTTGTCTCCTGTTTTAATAGTCTTTATCTTAAACATTTTTTAGAAAAATTCCCTTCATGTTTTACTACAGGCAGCAAGAAGAAACCAGGAAGCACGTTTGGCTGTTTGGATGGAAA
The DNA here is from genome assembly GCF_001704415.2 of Capra hircus. NCBI lineage: Eukaryota > Metazoa > Chordata > Mammalia > Artiodactyla > Bovidae > Capra > Capra hircus. The sequence continues at coordinate 2,823 of NW_017212357.1, forward strand.
TCCTCTTAGATAACTCAATTAAGTACAGTTTGTCCTCCCAGCTCATTAGGTACATTTTCTACTTTTCTTAAACTGCAGGTGTAGTGGACTTTCCCCTTCACACTCCCCAGGATCTTTCCTCCTGCCGCTCCTTTCTGCCAGGCGTTCTAGAGTGCACGACTGTGATTCCACTTAGAAACGTGTTTGCTCAGTGAGATAACGGGGGAGCGATTCTCTGGCTTCAGTGCTTCTGCTGGCCAGAGACTATGTACCTTTCCCTAAGAACTTCATGTTTTCGCTGTCCAACTTCTATCACCTGGCTAGGTCAGTTGCAATAGCTCATACTCACAAGCGAACAGGCAGGGATTTCTACGCGCAAATGTGCGCAAACATACGCATGTACACAGTGACATCCCTGAGAGGAAACCTGTCCTTATGCAGAAGTACAAGCATTCTTTTCCAGGAACATGAATTTTGGTAAGCACTCAAAATTCTACAGGCACATGTGCACAAACATGCACGTGTACAGTAACATCACTGAGAGGAAACTTGTCCATATGCAGAAGTACAAGTTTTCTTTTCCAGAAACATGAATTTTGGTAAGCACTCAAATTTCTATGCGCACATCGTGCACAGACATATGAGTGTACACAGTAACATCAACTGAGAGGAAACTTGTCCATATGCCGAAGTACAAGCTTTCTTTTCCAGGAACATGAATTTTGGTAAGCACCCACATTTCTTTGTCCTTTGTTTTTTCACTAGCTCATCGATCATGCATGTTACACTTCTAACTGTGTGCCTTATCCTCAAAGGTTACAAAACCTTGGCATTAGCTATTGACAGGGACTGGCCTGCAGAGCAGCAGGCAGGGTTGGAAGTTCTTGCCATGAACAGCTGTATAACATGTGCCTGCCGTCTGCATTCTCCCATCACCTTGGACAGCTTCACAGTACCAGTCACGTTGGCCTCATCCATTGCCTGTGCATTCCTTCAGGGGACCAGAAAACAAGGACCTCTGAGCTCAGCTGACTTGAAGAACTGCTTTCTCAGTGTGCACCTATCTAGGTCATCGCTTGTCAATGTTGTGCCCCTCTTGCTAGCCTAACCACCCTTACAGCCCACAGCATTCTGAAGGAGGCCCCCTGTTCTTCCTATCTGTGTAGCGTTCTGTGTGCACCATCTACCTGTGCCCCCGTGTCCTATCTCCATGTAGCAGGAAAAGGCCAGAAATGCCCAAGCCTCCAAAAGCCCGCAGAGACTGTGACAGGCCTGAGTCTGATCCAAGGTTGTGAAGAAGGTGCACATGGATACAGGGTCTCTTCCGAAAGAAAGAATGGAACCGGAGGCCATAAAAATCAGGTGGCATCCCTACACGTCTTCCTTTCTGTTTAACACTACCCATGCACATGGAGTCCCCCAACAGATGAGGCCCTGGGAAAACCTGCAGTTTCTGGGCCCAGAGCTAATACCTCCATTGGACAGAAAGTAGTGTTACTATCTCAAATGGACCAAGAGGGCTTGAACCACCCATGCCTCCAGTGATTTGCTAAATGCCAAGGCTCTCTTTCACGTGCTCTCATTAGGCCCAGTAGGACTCCCTACAGTCACGCATCCCTGCTTCCCTACACAGCACCCGCTGCTAAGGAAGCCAGTGGCCAGCTGGGCCCAGGGACATCCAAGACGGTCACCTGGAAGGCAGCATCCCTCTGAGTGTCACCTGGGTGTAGATCCCCTACAACACAATCAGAGATTCTGCTCCAGCAAAACTACCAGAATCCTCTTTCAGGTGCAGACGTGCACCTTTGCCCCACAGGCCCCAAAGCCAGGGGCAAGACCCCAAAGAAAACAAGGAATTCATGTCAGAACTTTCAGCACGGACCATGGGGTATCTTTGGCAGGACCGCTACTGCCTAGAGTCTGGACCCTGAAAACCAGCAGGCCCTGAACTGCCCCAGGGGCTTGTCTGTCTCCCACTCTCCTGAGGTCCCTTGGGACATGCAGTTTACCCATCGCCCTTGTCTTTTCTCTGTTCCCTCCTCACAGGCATATCCTGGCATAGGGTCACACAGGTAAACCCACTTGTGCTTTCCTCGCCTTTGGGCACTGCCAGGGAGGCAGGCTGGAAGTGCCTGGAGGCATGCCAGGCTTACAGAGCATGCCTCTCCTAGGATGCCTGTGGTTTTGCAGATACAGCATACTTCAGCACATCTCATGTTTTGTGTCATATCTTGCCTATGTGTGCCACCCTCAGGGAGGGCATGTGCTGGCTGCTGGGGTGATCTGGGGCAGCACTGGCCCAGGACCGTCCCAGTTCTCCTTTTCACATGTGTGTGGAACAAGTCTCCAATGCAGCAGGCAGTCTGTGACTCCTTCTCCTTCAGCTCTCTGCCCATCTCGGCAGGACCTTAGCCTCACCATCCCGGGTCTTGCCATAGCCACGTCCATCATTTCCACAGGCCAGCCCATGGCCCCACACACTGAGGGCTCCACAGGCAGTGGTTTCAAAGCCCCACCCCACATGATTTGCTCTGTGTGAATCCTTAGACCATGAAACCCTCTTCCTGATCCAAACACACACAACAACATTGTAGAACTGATGAGCATGTTTTGTATCTGATGTAATTGCAGATATCTGGAGCAACAGTCTGGAGTTATCACTGGCCATCCTTTCCTCCTTTCTATCCTGGGCAGGGTCAATGCAGAGATACGGCCGACAAACCACCTTCAGCCTGGTCGCCTCATGACTCCTCTTCTGGTTGCTCAGCACCTCCTCTCCTGCCGCCTTCATCTCTGCTTCCGCCCTGGCTGGTTACACACACACACCACACACACACACACACACACACGCAAACACAGCCCGCATAAATAAGCATGTGTGTATACACACACATGCTCAGCATGGGGACACAAATGCAAACAATGAATACAGGTGTTTCAGGAGGTGAAGATGACCGAGGCCAGCAATGTCAGAGATGGTGACAGTAGGCAACATGTCCTGCCCTTGGGGCTCCCTGTTCACCTTCTCCACGAACTCTTCCATATTTTCCCAACGCAGCCTGAAGCCGCTTCCAGCACAGCATGTTTGGTGGTTGTGAGACACTGAGTAGTGATAGTGGGAATTCAAACAAGATCCCAAAGTCAGCACACAGGTGCGCTGGGAACCCGGAGAGGACACCTTTTCAATGATAGGGCCTTCCCAGGGTAAGAGGTGGGAGTGAAGTGCCCAGGCAATCTCAAACTCAGTGAGCAGCAGGAGGCCAGGGGATGGAAGGACCCACAAAGGATGATTCTGACAAAGATACTTAATACACACTGCCCCTAGTAGTATCACCTGGATTCTGGTGCTGTCACCACAGCTGATTTGATGGAGACTTGCTTCACTCATGGACACACCTAGTGCCCAAATAGACAGTCTCAGGAGGTCCCCTGCTACATGCACAAGCCAAATTCAGGCTCCACAGCCAGCTTGCATGAGTCTGAGCATCCCCATTTGGGAAAGGACAGTGTCCCTGTAGTATCACACGAGTGTCCCTTCAGGGCCCACCTTCAGACCCCATCTCCACCTATGTTTCTGTCAGTTACTCTCATGGAAGAACCTTCCTGCCCAGGGTACTACTTCAGGAGATCGTCCCACACATCTTGGCCGACAGTCTGCTGGCAATACGAGCAAGGTGAGCCAGCAGCCAAAAATCCCAAAAGGAATTGCTAACTGTGTTCAGGCCCAAAGCAACCACACCTCAGCAATCCTGTTCAGTTCTGAGCAGTTGTGACCTGACGACCAGCCGAGAAAGTTAAGGCTCCTGGTGTCCATGCTGTGGCTGGATGCTCCCCGTTCAAAGTCCCAGAACCAGTGGACAGGAGTGGAAAAACGTGCCCTATACCCTACAGAGAGACAGGGGAAATGGGTGTGGATCCCACAGGTGGACAATCCACAACCTTGCACACCCACACTCATCACCCCAGGAACCACGTTTTACAAGTGATGTCAAGGTAATTCTACTTAGTGGTCACTGTGTTCAAGAAGTAGGGGGTTCCTGAAAGGAAAATATCAACTTGCAGTGGGACGATGGATGGCTCCGCAACAGCACTTGTCAGGCTCGGGAGGAGGGAAAAGGTTCCTGCGCCTCCTCGTCTTCCTGAGCAGCAGACTTCAAAGAGCAGAAGAAAGGATACAGCTATGGCCCAGAAGCAAGGGATGCCCCAGATGATGGCGCTCCTCCAAGCCAAGTCAGGCTTCCTCCTCTGATGGTTCTTGCACATGAACTGGAAGTAGGCCCTGCAGTTTTTCTTATGCTCAGAGCTCAGTTCCACCAGCAGGGCAGCCAGTGCCTGCAGCGCGTCTTGCCCTGGAAGCTCAATAGCGCTCCCAGGCCTTTCCTGGCCCTGCTCCTCCACCGTCTTCTCAGCTCCTGGAGGAAGCCCTATTGCTGCTCCTCATCTGCCACAACCTCCACCTCCTCCATGACGTCTTCCGCAAGCAGCTAGAACAACCACCCAACAGTCCACCAGGGGTGCACCTTCCTCCTTCACCTCCACTCTGCATAGCGTGGCTCCTTTGCCTGGCATGACAACTTGTGGCTGCAAGGTCCCAGCCTCAAAAAGCGTGAGGATGGCAGGCCACCAACCCCAGCGTCCTGAAACCGGGGCTCACAGCTAGGAAGGTCTGCGGTCCCAGGATGCTCCTGCATTCCTCTGACTGCCTTTCACACTCCTCTTGGCCCTGGTCGTGACCCGAGGCTGGGGCAGATTGAAGGATGGGACATAATAGCACAACAAGTGGTGTGCAAATGCGGCTCAGGCTTCAGGAATCCTGTGGGACCCACTGTGAGCTCTTTGGGGGCTGGGAGTGAGGGGGATGGTAGGGAAGCGGGAGCTGGTGTGTGTCTGGTGGCCTGAGGCTGAAAGAAAGGGGTGGCAGACAGCGCGGGACAGGGTGAAGGGGCCCTGGGGAAATCAGCCGAATAGGCGGATCCTAGGCTGTGAGCCACGCACAGGCTGCTGGCCCAAATCTAGTCCAATGGCCGATGAGCGCCGGTGGCGGCACCCTTATGGACACGCCCCTCAAACATAGGGCATCTTCCAGGGTTCCTGGGCTACAGTGCACCCACATGGCATATACCGCTCCAGGAGGTAATGGGTTCTGCATCTGCTGACCCCCCAGGCACTGTCATTGTCCAGGCTCAGGAAATTCCAAGGATGGGTTCCTGCTTCGCAATCTGAACAGCACAGTCCTGTGTCCCTCAGGACCCTCAATAACTGAGAAATCTCCCTGAGGGACCAAAGGATAAACAGGGGCTCCACGTGGCTGGATACTTTTCTCCATGGGACACATGTAACGCCTCTTCCCGGTCTAAACAAACACAATAGCAAGGTAGAAATGGTGAGCGTGTTTTTGTATTTGGTCTTCATCTCTGCGTCTGCCCTAGGCTGGACACACACACACACACACACACACACGCACACACAAACATGTCTGATGCAAGCACATGTGTATACACACACATGCTCAGCATGGGGACACAAACCCAAACAGGAAACAAAGGTGTTTCAGGAGCCTGTGTTCCCTGTTTGTGTTTGTGTCCCCATGCTGAGCATGTGTTTGTATACACTGTGTGTTTATGTCTGCACTCTGTGTGTGTGTGTGCATGTGTCTGGCCCAAGGAAGATGTAGATATGAAGGCGACAGGAGAGCACGTGCTGAGCAACCATAAGAGGAAGCACGAGGCGTCCCCAGTCTAAGGGTGGTTGGTCGCTGCAATGTCGGAGATGGAGTCAGTAGGCACCATGTCCTGTCCTTGTGGCTTCCTGTCTGCCTCCTCCCCGAGCTCTTCCATATTTTCCCAAGGTAGCCTGAAGCCGCTGCCAATGCAGCATGTGTGGTGGTGCTGAGCCATCGAGTGGTGGATGTGGACATTCACAGAAGATCCCACAGTCAGCACACAGGTGCACTGGGACCTCGGAGAGGACGCCCTTGCAATGATAGGCCTTCCCAGGGTAAGGGGCCGGAGTGTATGGCCCAGGCAATCTCAAACTCAGTGAGCAGCAGGAGGCCAGGGGTTGGCAGGACCCATGGAAGGAGGATTCTGACAAAGAAAACTTAATTCACCCTGCCTCTAGTAGTATCACCTAGGACTCTCACTCTGCAATCACAACTGATTTGAGGGGAGTTGCTTCACTCACGGACACATTGAATCCCCAAGCCCCCAGTCTCAGCAGGCCACTTGCTACATGCATGGCCCAAATTCAGACTCCGCAGCCAGCTTGCATGAGACTGAGCATCCCCATTTGGGAAAGGACAGTGTCCCAGCTAGTACAGGGCTGTCCCTTCATGGCCCACCTCGAGACCCCTTCACCACATGTGTTTCTGTCATGGAAGAATCTTCTCTCCTGGGGTAGGCCTACAGGGGATCGTCCCACTCATCTTCACTGATAATCTGCTGGCAACACTTTGCTGCTGAGCAAGCTCAGCCCTGGGCTGACCAGGATCCGAACCCTCACACGAGCAGCCAAGAACTCCAACAACAATCATCAACTGTATGCAGGACCAAAACAATACCACCTCAGTAATCCTGTCTGATTCTGGGCAGTTGCACCTGAAAACCAGTTGAGAAAGTTAAGGCTCCAGGTGTCCAGCCTGCAGTTGATGCTCCCTGTTCAAAGTCCCAGAACCAATGGACTGGAGTGGAACAATGTCCCTATACCCTGCAGGAAGAGAGGAGATGGGTGTGGATCCCATAGGTGGATCATCCACACCCTGCACACCCACAATCATCATTCCCGGACTCATATTTTACCAGGGATGTCAAGGTAATACTCCGTAGTGATCACTCTTTTCAAGAAATAGGGGTGGTCCCGAAAGGAAAAGATCAGCTTGCTGCATGACCGTGGATGATTCACACCTGTACCTGCTAGGATAGGGAGGAGGGAAAAGGTGCAAGCTTCTAGGGTCCTCAGCTTGCCTCCCAGGCAGGCATTAACAGCTTCCACGAAGCCTCTCCAAACTCTCACAGTATAGGAACATGGATAACATGATCATCCAACACCCCACTAAGTCCCATACCCACCTGACCTCAGTCTCCCTCCCTGACATTCAAGTCGATCATATAGCTGAGAAAGTCTTTATCTTGGTCGCTGATCATGACAGAAACTTGAGGGTGGTTCATAATCTGCTTGAGGTCAAGGAGCCATTTATGCCACATGCTGGGCCAAGAAGAGCCAGGAGCATCAGCCCTACTCTGGGGTGGAAGAACAACATGGGAACAGGCATCTTCAAGGATGCTGGGCACTTCTGCTTACCCAGCCACTACTGATGAGCTCAGGCCCTGCCATACCATCAGAAAAGCTCATGGCTCTGTGTTCCTGTGGTGTTCTGCATCTGAGGTGGTCTCCACTCCCCAAGCAGGGGCTGTTTCTGATAGCTGTTATTTCCCAGACCTGTGTATGCTGGGTAGTGGCATGTCACTGCTTACATGGTAGGACTTACAGTTGTTGTGACAAACCCTGTCTGAAAGCAAAGGAGTTAGTGTTGGCTAGTGTATGTCTACATATGTTGTGTGTGTGTGTGTGTGTGTGGTGTTACTCCCAGATCTCAGTTATCTTTGGAATCATTCACCTTTACAACAATAACTGTCAGCTAAGGCTGCCCTGGTGTTCTGTCTCTGGTCATTCCTGACTTAGAGGCTGTTCCTCCTCAGATCAGGCCTGAAGTAGACACACAAAGTCATGGCTGCGACACGTACAGGTGTGGCCCTGCCCAGACCCTACTCAGCTGTGCCTTTTGGAGCCTGCCAACTGCCCAGTACCACACTTCCTTCAGGGTCCACCAGCACCCATCTTGCGCCCTTGCCTCCACCCCTGCTCCTGCTCCTGCCTCTGCACCTCCCCCTCCTCCTGAGCAGCGGACCACAGGGAGTAGCAGAAAGGATACCACGTTGGCCCAGAAGCCAGGGATGCCCTGGATGATGGCACTCTTCTGAGCCAAGTCACGCTTCCTCCTCTCATGGCTCTTGCACGTGAACCAAACGTAGGCCCTGCAGGTTTTCTCAGGCTCAGAGCTCAGATCCCCTTGCAGGGTCGCCAGTGCCTGCAGCACATCTAGTGCCGGAAGCTCACTCGGGCCTCCAGGCCTTTCCTGGCACTGCTCCTCCACCGTCTACTGCAACTCCAACGAGGACCCCTGTTGCTGCTCCTCATCTGGCACAACCTCCACATCCTCAAAGATGTCCTCTGTAAGCAGATAGAAACCCCGTCTGATCCCTGCCACGACTCCGTCCACCTAGGCCTCGCCGTCCTCTCCTGCCTCCACTCTGAAAGAGGGTGGCATCTTCACCTGGTGTGACCACTGGTGGCTGCAAAATCCCAGCCATGCGCAGCATTATCAGGACCGGCCACGGGGCCCCATCCCCCCTGAGAACCCAGGCTCACAACTAAGGAGGTATGGGGTCCCAGGATGCTCCCGCTTTCCTCTGACCGCCTCTCGCGCTCCGTTTGGCTCTGGCCATGACCCCAGCCTGGGTCAGATGCTAAGGGACAGGACTTAATAGTATCACAGCAAGTGGTGAGCAATGGCAGCCCAGGTGCAGTAATCCTGTGGGGCCCGCTAGCGTTTTTGCTGTGGGGAGTGTGGGGCATGGTTCAGAGGCTATGGCTCATGTGTGTGTGGTGTCGGCTGAACTATAGAAACGGATGGTGGCAGTCCAGGACATGGTGAACGGGCCCTGACACATCAGCCATACAGCCTGAGCCCTAGGCTGTAAGCCAAACACAGGCAGCAGACCCAGATCTAGATCAATGGCCGAGAGGGGGGTGGAATGTAAACGATGGACACACCCCTAGACCGGAAGGCATCTTCCGTGGTTCCTGGGATCTGCTCCACTGCGTGGCCAGACTCTGCTCCAGAGAGCTAGCAGGTTTTGCATCTGCCGCTACTCAGGCGCTGTCATTGGTCTGGTTCCTGGAAATTCCAACCACGGATTGCTGATCCACAATCCAAACAGCACACTCCTGTGTCCCACAGGACCTTCAATAACTGGGAGCTCTCCCTGAGTATCCAAAGGATACACAGGGGTGCCAAGTGGCTGAAACACTTTTCTCCATGGGACAGGCAGACTGTTGCTGGCCGGATGCTAGGGGAGGAGGGAAAAACCCCACCGTTTGCCACGTTGATCTCTTGTTCAGGGGACACCAGGACCTTAGGGCATAGAGCTCTCTGTCTCTTTGTCTCTGCTTTGGCATAGCACTGTTTGGAGCAATCCTTCCTTGTGTGTACCAGGGCTGCTGTCTGTGTGTCTCCTTCTCTTTAAGGGGTGCTGTTGCTGTTTGCCACTCTATGGACACCAGCGCTTATAGGAGAAGCTTATCCTTGGAGTGAAGGCAAGCCCTTCTCCTCCTGAGTGAGTTGCACCAATGGGAGATCAGATATTTTTAGTCCAGATATTTTAGATTGAGAGTGCTTTCTCAATCTTGAAAGCCAACAGTGGGCAGTCACTGCTGAACCGCAGAAGGGGTCGGGTAACCCTCCCTCCCTCACTGGACAGACATGAACCTGCACAGGCCTGAGGTGGCTTGGCCACACTTTTCACAGAGGGAAAAATGAGGCATGCTCTGCTGGCATGAGGAAGCTCCCTGAACCTTGTTCAAATTCCTGCCAGTGAGTGGCTAAGGACAACTCCCTGTTAAGCTCCGTGACTCACTGGTGCGGGAGACATGTACGTCTGCCCATTTACCCTATCGAGGCCCTTTCAAGTGGTTTTGCTCTCCATCTGAGAACACGTACCAGCCTGCCAAGTTACCCAATCCTGTGGGGCTGGGAGCAGCAACAGGAGCAATCTAAGCCATCCATCCTATAGTCCTGCCCCCCTATATATGCTTTCTGCAAAGAGTACAAAGAGTGATGTTTCAGACTGGAAGACTATGCAGGTAGCAAGTGCCTATGCTGTCGTGCTGGTCCATTTCTGAAACCTCACAGAAATGGCAAGTGTTGCTCATGCTCGTGGTATGGTCAGGGAAAGAATGCCCTGTGTTCGAGAAGGATGGAAAGGCCTTTGTAGCTGCATGTCCAAGGGGCTGTGGGGTCACCCACTGTGGCTTCTGTGTCTAGGATTGTAGCCTCTTCTCTGTCTTAGATCCTCTGCACTCTCACGGGTGGCCCCAGTCAATTTCTTCCTGCCTCTCCTTTCTGCCAGGCTTCCTGGGTGCACCACTGTGATTCCACTTAGAAACTGCTCACTCAGTGAGATAACAGGCATTGGTACTCCGGCTCCAGTGCTTCTCATGGCCTGAGTATGTACCTTTCCCTATAGCTTTCATGTTTTCGCTATCCGACTTCCATCGCCTGGCTCGGTCAGTTCCAACACTTCATATTCACAAGTGTACTGTCAGGCGATTTTGGCTCACATATGCACACACATGCGTGTGTCCACACTAATATCCCCGACAGGAAACTTGCAGATATACAGAAGTACAAGCTTTCTTCTCCAGGAACATGAGTTTTGGTAACCACCCGAGTTTCTTTGTCCTGGTTATTTTCTTTCACATGCTCATCGATCATGTCAGGACTGCACTTCTAACTCTGTGATTTAGCCTCAAAAGGCTAGCAAAATGTTGGCATTTGCTCCTGACAGGGACCGATCTGCAGAGAATGGGGCAGGTTGGAAACGCTCGCCCTGGACAGCTGAGTGACAGGCACCTGCGTTCTGCATTCTCCCATCACCTTGGGCAGCTTCCCAGTACCAGTCAGGCTATTCTGATCCATTGTCTGTGCAACCCTTCAGGGGACCAGAAAACAAGGACGTCTGGGCTCAGCTGACTTGGAGAACTGTCTTCTTGGTGTGCACCTATCTAGGTCATTCCTGGTCATATTCGTGTCCCTTTTGCTAGCCTTCCACCCCTTAGGGCCCACAACATTCTGAATGAGGCCCCCTGTTCTTTCTATCTGTGTAGCTTTCGATGTGCACCTGTCTACCTGTGCTTCCAAGTGCTATCTCCCTTTAGCAGGAAAAGGCCAAAGAGATGCCCGAGCCTCCATCGGCCCCCAGGGACTGTGATGGGCCTGTGTGTGATCCAATGCTGTGAGGATTCGTGTTTATGTTTGGAAAAACTAATACAATATTGTAAAGTAAAATAAATAAAAAATATAGAAATTGAAAATAGAAAAACAAATTCTTCTCTTAGATGAAAATTGTTTACCACCCAGTGTGTGTCCATTGGCTGGACATGGTCCTCGGAATTTTGCAGATGGGTTTGGACCCTAAACATCAAAATGATTGCAGAAGGTAGAAAGACATTCAGACGTGTTATACGAAAGCAAGAAGAAAGGCACTAGTGCCAAAAAGATGACTAAGAGGAACAATAATAGTCTTCTATCATTGGAAAAATATAATGGTCCAGGAAGAGTATTTAGATAATATAAAAAGCATTCTTGGGAAGGAACATTCAGACTGTCAGGAAGATTTTCTGCATGTCAGGACTTGTGAATAGTGTCCAAAAAAAGAGGCAGAAACTGTCTTCACTGAAACATGGAAAGTCAACTGAAAATTGAACTTGATAAAAACTCCAGCTGGGCATCTCCAATCTACTTCTTAAACATGAATTTGCCAAGATTTACAGTGAAGAAAGATTTGAACTGTAGCCCGAAGAACGAACAAGCTATTGCTGCATGAAAACATAGAATATGTCTCATTAAGTATAATGTTAAGTAATGTAACTAGACACAGAATCGTATACTGTATGATTCCGTTCATGTAGAAGGTCCAAAAGAGACAAAACTAATCTATGTGTTGAAAGTCAGATATCCTAGTTATCTTTGGAGTGCGGTGATTGGGAGAGACACAAGAGAGTTTTCAGGGTTCCAGTTGTTTCTTGATTTGGATGATAATTACGTGGATGTGTTTAGTTTCTGAGTATCCATTGAACTGTACACTCATGATTTATGTATTTTTCTATATGTGTATTTCAATAAAATGTTATAAAGCTTTAAAAATAAATAAACACATAACAATTTAGTGAGAAGGTGCACATAGAAAAAGGGCCAATTCTGATACAAGGCGTGCAACCTGAGGCCATAAAGATAAGCTGGTATTTCCACACGTAGTCCCTTCTGTTTATGACTACCCTAACCCAAGAATCCCCAAACAGATGATGACCTGGGACACCTGCCCTTACTGGCCCACAGCTCAAGCCTCCCTTGGGCAGATAGCAGCTTTTCTATCTCAAAAACAACAAGAGGGTTTGATTCCACCCGCCCTCACTGATTTGCTAAATGCAAATACTCTCTTTCCATTGGTCTCATTAGGCCCAGGTAGGACTCCTTACAGTCAGGCATCCCTGCTTACCTACAGAGCCCATGTGCCTAGGAAACCAGTCCTCGGTTGGGCACAAGGATATCAAAGTCGGTCACCCAGGACACAGCTTCCCTCTGAGTTTCAAATGGTGCAAATCCCCTATCATCAGACAGCCTGCTCCAGCAAGACTGCTAGAATCCTCTCTCAAGTGCAGACACACACCTTTGCCCCTCAGGCCCCAAAAGCCATGGGCAAGGCCCAGATGAAAGAAGGAATTTACATCAGGGCTTCCAGCATGAGCCATGGGGTATCTTTGGCAGGATTTTCCCTAGACCCTGAAAACCAGCAGGCCCTGAACTACCCCCAGGGGCTTCCCTGTCTCCCACTCTCCTGAGGTCCCTTGGGACATGCAATGAGCCCACCATCCTTGCTTCCTGCCTGTTCCCTCCCTCATAGGCATGCCCTGGCAGAGGAGCACACACGTACACCAACACCTGCACTTTTCGCCTTTCTGCACTATCAGGGAGACTGGAAGTGCCTGGAGCCATGCCACGCTCACACCTTGTCTCTCTTAGGATGCCTGTGGTTTTGAATGGACAACCTACCTTAGCATGTCTTGCATTTCCTGTCGCATCGTGCCAGTGTGTGTCACCCTCATGGGAGAGCGTGCTGGCTGATGGGCTGATCCTGGGCAGCACTGGTCCAGGACCTTCCCGGGTCTCCTTTTATGTGTGTGGAACAAGTCTCCAGGGCAGCAGGCAATCTGTGTCTCTTTACCTTCAGGTCTCTTCCTTCCAAACAAGACCTTAGCCTCCTCAACCATCCCAGGTCCTCTGTATCTGCATCCACCATTTCCACATGCTGGCTCATGTCCACACAGACTGTGGGCTCCACAGGCGGTGGTTTTAAATCCCCACACCACCTGACTTGCCCTGGGTGAATCCAGAGACCATGCACCTCTTCCTGGTCCAAACACTTAATACAACACGGTAGAAATGGTGAGCGTGTTTCTGTATTTTGTCTAATTGCAGATTTCTGGAGCCAAGTTCCTGTGTTATTACTGGCCTCCTTTCCTCATTCCCATCCTGGACAGGGGCACTGCGGAGATACAGTGAGCAACCACCCTCAGACTTGTGATGCCTTGTGTCTCCTCTTCTGGTTGCTTGGCATCTCCTCTCTTGTTGCCTTCATCTCTGCTTTTTCCCTGGACCAGACTCACACACACACATACACACTTAAACACAGGCAACACAAGCATACATGTGTATACAATTACAGGCTTGATACAGAGACACAAACGTGTACAGGGAACACGGGTGTTTCAGGAGCTGAAGACACCATGTCCAGCACTATTGGAGACGGCGTCAGTAGGCACCATGTCCTGCCCTTGGAGCTCCCTGTCCACCTCCTCCCTGAGCACTTCGAAGGCAGCCTGAAGCAGCTTCCAGCGCAGCATGTGTGGTTGTGGAGAGACGCCGATTGGTGGATGTGTAAATTCACAGAAGATCCAAGGTCAGCACACAGGTGCACTGGGACACTGGACAGGACGCCCTTCAATGATAGGCTTTCCCAGGCCAAGGGGCAGGAGTGCAAGGCACAAGCATTCTTAAACTCACTGAAT
>NW_017212358.1:0-16705 GCF_001704415.2 Capra hircus
TTGACTTTCAAGCCATCGATCGACTCACACCACGGTGGCACGTGGGATAGCCCTGTGGGAAAGCCTCGTGGGAAAGCCACAGATCCTTGATCCAGGCGAAGGGAAGCATGACACTGCTGCCACAGCTCCGGAGGTAATCGCACGTGCATGCGCCCACTCAAACGAGGACTGACTCCCCTGGGGAGACTCCAGAAGTACCCAAGATCCATGTCAGCACTGCAGAGGAATCCTCAGGTTCCGGCACCGACTCCACACAAGGTCTTAGCCCCGGCATCGATGGTAGAGGAATCCCGAGAGGCCCCTAGCAACTCGCATGTGGACTGGCCTTTCCTGAGGCCACCAGAGCGGGTCCCTGAGGTCCCCGTCGTAAGTCGAGAGCACCTGCCGCAACTCGAGAAAATCCAGGAGGTTCTCCCCTCCAGGCGAGATGAAGCCCATTTCCGCTGAAGCGTCTGGAGGCTAATCACACCTAACCTCTGGAACTTCCAAAGGGTCCTTCACACCCTTGCTGCAACTCAAGAAGTTCCCCGACATACCCGTCTCCTCTCGATAGGAAGCACGAGGGTCCCGCCCACATCCAGAGGAGCCCCTTTCCGCCTCGTAGCTCGAGATGTGGGATCCTTTCCCTGCTTCGTCGGGAAAGAATTCCCGGCGTTCCCGTCGCATCTCAAGTGGAGGCGCTCTCCACAGGAAATGCGAGAGGAACTCCAGAGTCGTGCCACCATTCCAAGAGTCCCCTAGATGTCTCAGTCCATTCCAGAGGAACCTGTTTTCCCTGCACTGCCTCGACTTTCACGCCGAGGTTCGACTCACACCTCGGCGGCATGTGGGACAGCCCTCTGGGATAGCCTCGGTAAAGCCTGGAGGAAAAGCCACAGATCACTTGATCCACGCGACCGGAAGTGTGACACTGCTGCTACAGCTCGGGAGGAAAGCGCACGTGCATGCCCCCATTCGAGACGAAGACTGACTTCCCTGGGGGGCTCCAGAAGTACCCCAAGATCCATGTCAGCACTGTAGAGGAATCCTCAGGTTCCTGCCCCAACTCCTCACAAGGTCTTTTTTTTTTTCTTTCCTTTTTACTCTTTTCTTTGCATTTATTTAAACACAGTTCTCAAAACTTTTGAGTGAAATTGGGCCTCCTTTGGTAAGCAAAGAACCTGAAAGTAGTATTTAAAAAACGAACAGGCAAAGTCTTCAGATCATCCACAACACAGGTGTAGTGTTCCCTTCTTTTTTCTCAAAACTCTGAAGCACCCAGTTTTTCCATATAGTCTTAAAAGCTAGAAGAACAAGAGTACATTTGTGGTGGAATATTATTTTCACTTGCTGATTACTAATGAAATACCATTATCCCCTTCTAACAGCTTTAAGAAATAGCCTTTTTAAGGCATACATTGTGCAACTCATCTTATTCCCTGCTATGTATAATACAGATTACATAAAGGCTGTCAAAGTCACATTTATATAAGCATTAAGCATTTGCTGTATTGAAAGATCTTTAGTTTTAACACTAGCAGTATAGAGTTACAGAGCGTAATTTTTATCACTTAACTGCAGGTATATTAAGTATGGTATGTTTCATGGACTCGAGGAAACGGGCATTTTTTTCTTTAATTTACTACTGACAATCTAATCAGAACAGTTTCCTAAGCATTGATATGTTAGAAAGAAAAGTAAAAACCAAACGTTATTGTTGCTTTTTGCCATTTGGTAGCATTTTACACACAGGCTTCAATCTTCAGAATACCCTGTATTCAGTAGAAAAACCATTTAAATGAAGTTCTGTACAATAGAAACTTCTCAGCAGTCAAAATTTTAGACTGTAAAAAAATACATGTAAAACATACTTTTCTGAAAACACTTAACTTTGAACAAAGCACCGAACTACACAAATGCAGAATGAAAACAGCATTTCAACTCCACCAAAAGTAGTCATCATAAAAGGTGTAAAAGTCACCTAACTTCACCAGGCACTGTTCACTTTTTAAACAGGAGACAATAAAAAATATTGTCCACAAACAATATCCCAAACTCTAGGGCAGGTTTCAGAAAGTCTTCATCTTCATGCTTTAATAGCGACGAGGTGAGTATGATCGAGATCTGGAACGTGATCTGTATCCTCCACGACTATAGTAGGGAGAAGGTGACCGTCTTCTGTATTTCTGATCCCTGTCTTGAGCCAGCTCTCCATCCTCCTCCTCCTCCTCCTCCTCCTCTGTACGATCTGCTGTAATAGTCCCGATCATCATAGCCTCGATCATATCCTCTGTCATAGTAATCTCGACGGCGTGAGCTGCCATAGGTAGGTCTCCCCATGTAAATTCCTGCTGTTGGAGTATGTGGTCTTTTCGTTATGGAGAAGTCAACTCTGATCCTACATCCATCAAGCTCCATTCCATTGGCACGCTCTTTTGCTTCCTTGGCATCATCTACATTTTCAAAGTATACAAAGGCAAATCCTCTTGAACGTCTAGACTGCTGGTCATATACAATAGATACATCAGCAATTGGGCCATATTTAGAGAACATTTCTCTTAGATCTCTTTCTGTAGTATACAAGCTCAATCCAAATACTCCAAGACAAACAGTTAGGATCAGGATTTGCCCGATTCCCAACATGACGCCAGCGAGTAGACATGGGAGAATGACTGTGGCTATGCCGTCTTCGATAATCTCTGCTGTAAGATCTGCTACGAGATCTTCTATGGGACCGGGGACCGAGATCGTGACCTTGTATAATGCCTCCGAGAACTTCTTCTGGATCTAGACCTAGATTCCGATCTGGACCTGGACTTTGATCTGGAACGCCTGGAATCTTCCTTGGAGCGAGACCTTGCAGGGGTATGACTTGCAGATTTCCCAGATCCATGAGCACTTCCGCTTCTGGAAGCAGAACGGGATTCCCCCTCGCCGTAGTTCTCCTCGCCGCTGTCGCTCATGACTTTCACTGCTGTCGCCGCTCGATGTGCTTCAATCGAAGCTGCCAACCTCTCGCACCTTCAGTGTAGAGGCTCCGCCGCAGCCTCACACCACACACCGGTGCCCAGGCACTGAGAACCGAAACGCTCCGCGTCGCCTCCGCTCGGGCTCTCCACACAAGGTCTTAGGCCCCGGCATCGCCGTGAGAGGAATCCTGAGAGGCCCCCTAGCAACTCCCATGGGCACTGGCCTTTTCTGAGGCCACAGGAGCGGGTCCCTGAGGTCCCCATCCTAAGACGAGAGCACCTGCTCCAACTCAAGATAATCCAGGAGGTTCTCCCCTCCAGGCGAGATGAGGCCCATTTCCCCTGAGGCATCTCGAGGCTAATCACACCTAACCTCTGGAACTTCCAAAGGGTCTTTGACACCCCTGCTGCAAGTCAAGAAGATCACCGACATACCCGTCTCCACTCGAGATGAAGCACGAGGGTCCCGCCCACATCCAGAGGAGCCCGTTTCCGCCTCGTATCTAGAGAGGAGGGATCCTTTCCCTGCGTGGTCGGGAAAGAATTCCTGGCGTTCCCGTCGCATCTCAAGAGGAAGTGCTCTCCACAGGAAAGGCCAGAGGAACTCCAGGGTCGTGCCACCATTCCAAGAGTTCCCCAGATGTCTCAGTCCATTCCAGAGGAACCTGTTTTCCCTGCACTGCCACGACTTTCACGCCGAGGATCGTCTCACACCAAGGTGGCATGTGGGACAGCCCTGTGGGAAAGCCTCATGGAAAGCCTAGAGGGAAAGCCACAGATCCTTGATCCACGCGACGGGAAGCGTGACACTGCTGCTACCGCTCGGGAGGAAAGCGCACGTGCATGCCCCCACTCGAGACGAGGACTGACTCCCCTGGGGAGACTCCAGAAGTACCACAAGATCCATGTCAGCACTGGAGAGGAATCTTCAGGTTCCAGCCCCGACTTCACACAAGGTCTTAGGCCCCGGCATCGACAGGAGAGGAATCCTGAGAGGCCCCCTAGAAACTTGAATGGGGACTGGCCTTTCCTGAGGCCACCAGAGCTGGCCCCTGAGGTCCCCGTCGTAAGTCGAGAGCACCTGCCGCAACTCGAGAAAATCCAGGAGGTTCTCCCCTCCAGGCGAGATGAGGCCCATTTCCACTGAGGTGTCTCGAGGCTAATCACACCTAACCTCTGGAACTTCCAAAAGGTACTTTACACCCTTGCTGCAACTCAATAAGTTCCCGACATACCCGTCTCCACTCGAGAATAAGCAAGATGGTCCCCCCACATCCACAGGAGGCGCGTTTCCGCCTCGTCGCTCGAGATGAGGGATCCTTTCCTTCCGGGGGCCAGCGTGAGGAATTCCGCCTATGGCAAAGGTCATGAGGAAGGAGGCTTGGCATGCCAAAGGCGTGATCAAGCCTCAGTTAACCCCCTGTTCCCGAGCATCGAACCCCAAAACCAGAGTCTGTTTTATGCTCTCACCTACACTTCTGACTTTACGGGGCTCTCCCCATAACTGTTTCTCTCGGAGAAGAAGTAAACGTGCAGCTTCAAGGCAATAAATATTCTTTGGCATGACAAGAGTGTTTCAGCTTGCCGACTCCTCTGAAGGTTATCTAGCCCACCTTTATAGGTTTGTCCGGCCACATGTGATTGTTTACAGCCTCCCAACCTGAGAGGCATGAGATGTTTTAGACTTACTAAAGGCAAATTATTTTGGGGAGTTAGAAATTATTAGTATAGTTGGTTAGGAATTATATTGGTGAAGGGTTCTTCATTTGTTGTGTCAAAAATTGCTGCTAATTCCCTGCTCTGGGTGGGACAAGGATATTTTAGGTCAAACCTCTCTGCTGACAGACCAGCTTGTGTGACAGGATTATCCATACTGCTGCCACTAGGCACAAGATTGTTTACTACCTCTCAACTGTAAACAGCACAGAGAGTTTTGGAGTATTTTGAGAGTCTTAATTAGCATAGGACTTTTTCTTCTTGTTGAGTCAATGATTGCCACCAGGCCTCCATATCCTTAGGCACTTGGGAATATATTAATCAATGTATTTGGAATATAGCAAAGGAAATATAGCAGTTTTTGATGTTAGCAATACTAGACTTTTTGAGTTAATGGATTTTCACTTTTGTAATAGATCACTGTACTTTGTTATATATCACTGTGTCCTTTCTATGTAAGAATGTAACTTTATCATATCTTAAGACTAAATAGATCTTAAGGGGAGAATTGATGAAAGGATTTTAATTTGTTAGGCTGATGTTTGCTGATAAATCTCCATGTTCCCTACCCTTATAATGAATATAACTAGTATATAGGAGAAATAAGTATTAACCTTTAAGCATATAGGAGAAATAAGAATTCACCTTTAAGACTAATCATGTTAACCTTGGGTTAAATAAATTCCTTTCTTTGATTGTAACTCACTACACCCTCACCCTATAGGAATGTAACTTTATTTGGAGGGTGGTGCCTGGTTTAAGAAAAAACACCCTTGGAAGAAATAAGTTTATTTGGTTATCAGAAAGAAAGGATCATAAAATGTCAGCAGGTCTCATTCATGGCCAGAAGATGATGTAAGATCCCTAAGACCTTTTTTTTATACATTTATGTGAAGCACCTGATTTTGATAAAGGTCAGGATGCCGACTCCTGCGTGACTCTGTATTCATCCCTATGTGTAACAAGAGGTATACAAGCAAAACCAAAAATAAAGAAATCAGATCAGTTTCCGGAAAGACTGATTCCCCCATGTCGCTTCTTTTTTGCTCCCGTTTTTCTGGCTGAATTCTCTACTGGAGGATGGATGTTATTCCACGTAATCCAAGTTATTCAGCCTCTTTTTCTCCAATAATCTTCCTACTACACTATCCATTTCTAATCTCTTTATATCTGGGATTAAATATGTATATTTCCAAAGACGACGACTACGTCCCCACCTTCGAATCACCCTGGATCCACCGGGGCTGGACCACGGCACTTTCCCTGCTTGGTCGGGAAAGAATTCCCGGCGTTCCCACCGAATCTCAAGAAGAGGCGCTCTCCACAGGAAAGGCGAGAGGAATTCCAGGGTCGTGCCACAATTCCAAGAGTCCCCAGATGTCTCAGTCCATTCCAGAGGAACCTGTTTTCCCTGCACTGCCTTGATTTTCACGCCGAGGATCGACTGGCACCACGGTGGCACGTGGGACAGCGATGTGGGAAAGCCTCGTGGGAAAGCCTCGAGGGAAAGCCCCGTGGGAAATACCTCGAGGGAAAGACACAGATCTCTTGATCCACGCGACGGGCAGAGTGACACTGCTACTGCAGCTCGGGAGGTAAGCGTTCTTGCATGATCCCGCTGAGAAGAGGACTGACACCCCTGGGGAGACTCAAGAAGTACCCCAAGAACCATGTCAGCACGGGAGAGGAATCCTCAGGTACCGGCCTCGACTTCACACAAGGTCTTAGGCCCCACCATCGACGGGAGAGGAATCCCGAGAGGCCCCGTAGCCACTCGGATGGGAACTGGCCTTTCCTGACGCCACCAGAGCGGGTCCCTGAGGTCCCAGCGTACGTTGAGAACACCTGCCACAATTCGAGAAAATCCAGGAGGTTCTCCCCACCAGGCAAGATGAGGCCAATTTCCGCTGAGGCTCTCGAGGCTAATCACACCTAAACTCTGGAAATTCCAAAGGTTCCTTAACAACCTTGCTGAAACTCAAGAAGTTCCCCGACATACCGTCTCCACTCCAGAGGAAGCACGAGGGTCCCGCCCACATCCAGAGGAGCCCCGTTTATGCCTCGGACCTCGAGATGACGGATCCTTTCCCTGCTTGGTCGGGAAAGAATTCCCGGCGTTCCCGTCCCATCTCAAGAGGAGGCGCTCTCCACAGGAAAGGCGAGCGGAACTCCAGGGTCGTACCACCATTCCAAGAGTCCCCCAGATGTCTCAGTCCATTCCAGAGGAACATGTTTTCCCTGCACTGCCTCGACTTTCAAGCCGAGGATCGACTCACACCCTGGTGGCAGGTGGGACAGCCCTGTGGGAAAGACTCTTGGGAAAGCCTTGAAGGAAAGACTTGAGTGAAAGCTACAGATCCCTTGACCACGCGTTAGGAAGCGTGACACTGCTGCTACAGCTCGGGAGGAAAGCGCACGTGCATGCCCACACTCGAGACGAGGACTGACTTCCCTGGGGAGACTCCAGAAGTACCCCAAGAACCATGTCAGCACTGGAGAGGAATCCTCAGGATCCGGCCTCGACTCCACACAAGGTCTTAGGCCCCGGCATCGACCCAAGAGGAATCCCGAGAGTCCCCCTGGCAACTTGCATGGGGACTGGCCTTTCCTGAGGCCACGAGACCGGGTCCCTGAGGTCCCCGTCGTAATTCGAGAGCACCTGCCGTAACTCGAGAAAATCCAGGAGGTTCTCCCCTACAGCAAAATGAGGCCTATTTCCACTGACGCATCTAGAGGCTAAGCACACCTAACCTCTGGAACTTCCAATGGTTCCTTCACACACTTGCTGCAACTCAAGAGCTTTCCCGACACACCCGTCTACACTCAAAGGAAGCACGAGGGTCCCGCCCACATCCAGAGAAGCCCCGATCCCCCCTCGAGGCTCCAAAGGAGAGATCTTTTAAATGCTTGCATTTCCCGAGTCGAAGACCTTGTGTTGAGTTGGGACCGGAAACTGAGGATTCCTCTCCAGTGCTGACGTGGATTTTTGGGTACTTCTGGACTCTCCCCAGGGGAGTCAGTCCTCGTCTCGAGTGGGGAAATGCACGTGGGCTTTCCTCCCTAAAGGTGGCAGCAGTGTCATGCTACCCGACGGGTGGATCAAGGGATGTGTGGCTTTCCCTGTAGGATTTCCCATGAGGCTTTCCCACGAGGCTAACACACAGGGCTGTCCCACGTGCCACCGTGGTGTGAGTCGATCCTCGGCGTGACAGTCAAGGCAGTGCAGGTAAAAGAGTTTCCTTTGGAATGGACTCAGTCCTCTGGGGGACTCTTGGATTGGTGGCACGACCCTGGAGTTCCTCTCGCCTTTCCTGTGGAGAGCGCTTCCTCTTGAGATGCGACGGGAATGCCGGGAATTCTTTCCCGACCACGCAGGGAAAGGATCCCTCATCTCGAGCTACAAGGAGGAAAAGGGCCTCCTCTGGATGTGCAAGGGACGCTCGCGCTTCCTCTCGAGTGGACAAGGGTATGTCGGGGAACTTCTTGAGTTGCAGCAAAGGGTGTGAAGGACCCTATGGAAGTTCCAAAGGTTAGATGTGATTAGCCTCGAGTCGCCTCAGCGGAAATGGGCCTCATCTAGCCTGGAGGGAGAATCTACAGGATTTTCTCGAGTTGCGGTAGGTGCTCTCGATTTACGACGGGGACCACAGGGACCGTATCTGGTGGCCTCAGGAAAGGCCACTCTCCGTGCGAGTTGCTTATTGGCCTCTCGGGATTCCTCTCCCGTCGATGCCGGGGCCTAAGACCTTGTGTGGATCCGTGCCGGAACCTGAGGATTCCTCTCCAGTGCTGACATGGATCTTGGGATTCTTCTGGAGTCTCCCCAGGGTAGTCAGTCCTCGTTACGAGTGGGGGCAGCACGTGCGGTTTCCTCCCGAGCTGTAGCAGCGGCGTCATGATTCCCTTCGCGTGGATCAAGGGATCTGAGGCTTTCCGTCGAGGCTTTCCCACGAGGCTTTCCCACGAGACTTTCCCACAGGGCTGTCCCAGGTGCCACCGTGATGTGAGTCGATCCTCGGCATGAAAGTTGAGGCAGTGCAGGGAAAACAGGTTTCCCTGGAATGGAGTGAGCCTCTGCGGGACTCTGGGAATGGTGGCACGACCCTGGAGTTCCTCTCGCCTTTCCTGTGGAGAGCGCCTCCTCTTGAGATGCGACGGGAACGCCGGGAATTCATCCAGAACACGCAGGGAAAGGATCCCTTCTCTCGAGCTAGGAGGCGGAAACGGGGCTCCTCTGGATGTGGGCGGGACCTCGTGCTTCCTCTCGAGTGGAGACGGGTATGTCGGGGAACTTCTTGAGTTGCAGCAAGGGTGTGAAGGACCCTTTGGAAGTTCCAGTGGTTAGGCTGTGATTAGCCTTGAGATGTCTCAGCAGAAAGGGGCCTCATCTCTCCTGGAAGGGAGAACCTCCTGGATTTTCTCGAGTTGCGGCAGGTGCTCTCGACTTACGACGGGGACCTCAGGGACCCGCTCTGGGGGCCTCAGGAAAGGCCAGTCCCCATGCGAGTTGCGCAGGGGCCTCTCGGGATTCCTCTCCCGTCGATGCTGGGGCCTAAGACCTTGTGTGGAGTCGGTGCCAGAAGCTGAGGAGTCCTCTCCAGTGCTGACATGGATCTTGGGATACTTCTTGGAGTCTCCCCAGGGCAGTCAGTCCTCGTTACGAGTGGCGGCATGCACGTGCAATTTCCTCCCGAGCTGTAGCAGCAGTGTCACGCTTCCCTTCGCGTGGAACAAGGGATCTGTGGACTTTCCCTCGAGGCTTTCCCACGAGGCTTTCCCATGAGGCTTTCCCACAGGGCTGTCCCACGTGCCACCTTGGTGTGAGTCGATCCTCGGCTTGAAAGTCCAGGCAGTGAAGGGAAAACAGGTTTCCCTGGAATGGACCGAGACATCTGGGAGACTCTGGGAATGGTGGCACGACCCTGGAGTTCCTCTCGCCTTTCCTGTGGAAAGCGCCTCTTCTTGAGATGCGACGGGAACGCCAGGAATTCTTGCCCGACCACGCAGGGAAAGGATCCCTCCTCTCGACCTAGGAGGCGAAAACGAGGCTCCTCTGAATGTGGGAGGGACTCTCGTGCTTCCTCTCGAGTGGAGACGGGTATGTCGGGGAACTTCTTGAGTTGCAGCAAGGGTGTGAAGGACCCTTTGGAAGTTCCAGAGGTTTGGTGTGATTAGCCTCGAGACGCCGCAGCGGAAATGGGCCTCATCTCGCCTGGAGGGGAGAACCTCCTGGAATTTCTCGAGTTGCAGCAGGTGCTCTCGACTTACGACGGGGACCTCAGGGACCCGCTCTGGTGGCCTCAGGAAAGGCCACTCCCCATGCGAGTTGCTCGGGGGCCTCTCGGGATTTCTCTCCCGTCGGTGCCAGGGCCTAAACCTTCTGTGGAATTGGTGCCGGAACTTGAGGATTCCTGTTCTGTGCTGACATGGATCTTGGGGCACTTCTGGAGTCTCCCCAGGGGAGTCAGTCCTCGTCTCGTGTGGGGGCATGCACGTGCGTTTCCTCCCGAGCTGTAGCAGGGGTGTCATGCTTCCCTTCGCGTAGATCAAGGGATATGTGGCTTTCCCTCGAGGCTTTCCCACGAGGTTTTTCCACGAGGCTTTCCCACAGGGCTGTCCCACGTGCCACCATGGTGTGAGTCGATAATCAGCTTGAAAGTCGAGGCAGTGCAGGGAAAACAGGTTTCCCTGGAATGGACTGAGACATCTGGGGAACTCTGGGAATGGTGGCACGACCCTGGAGTTCCTCTCGCCTTTCCTGCCGAAAGCGCCTCTTCTTGAGATGTGACGGGAACGCCGGGAATTCTTGCCCGAACACGCTGTGAAATGATTACTCCTCTCGAGCTAGGAGGCGGAAACGGGGCTTCTCTGGATGTGGGCGGGACTCTCGTGCTTCCTCTCGAGTGGAGACGGGTATGTCGGGGAACTTCTTGAGTTGCAGCAAGGGTGTGAAGGACCCTTTGGAATTTCCAGAGGTTAGGTGTGATTAGCCTAGAGACGCCTCAGCGGAATGGGCCTCATCTCGCCTGGAGGGGAGAACCTCCTGGATTTTCTCGAGCTGCGGCAGGTGCTCTCGACTTATGACGGGGACCTCAGGGACCCGCTCTGGTGGCCTCAGGAAAGGCCAGTCCCCATGCGAGTTGCTCGGGGGCCTCTCGAGATTCCTCTCCCGTCGATTTGGGGCCTAAGACCTTGTGTGGAGTCGGTGCCGGAATCTGAGGGTTCCTCTCCAGTGCTGACATGGATCTTGGGATACTTCTGGAGTCTCCCCAGGGGAGTCAGTCCTCGTCTCAAGTGGGGGCATGCACGTGCGCTTTCCTCCCGAGCTGTAGCAGCAGCGTCACGCTTCCCTTCGTGTGGATCAAGGGATCTGTGGCTTTCCCTGTAGGCTTTCCCACGAGGCCTTCCCATGAGGCTTTCCCACAGGGTTGTTCCACGTGCCACCGTGGTGTGAGTCGATCCTCAGCTTGAATGCCGTGGCAGTGCAGGGAAAGCATGGAAAACAGGTTTCCCTGGAAAGGACTGAGACATCAGGGGGACTTTGGGTATGGTGGCACGACCCTGGAGTTCCTCTCGACTTTCCTGTGGAGAGCGCCTCCTCTTGAGATGCGACGGGAACGCCGGAAATTCTTTCCCGTACACGCAGGGAAAGGATCCCTTCTCTCGAGCTAGGAGGCGGAAACGGGGCTCCTCTGGATGTGGGCGGGACCTCGTGCTTCCTCTCGAGTGGAGACGGGTATGTCGGGGAACTTCTTGAGTTGCAGCAAGGGTGTGAAGGACCCTTTGGAAGTTCCAGTGGTGAGGCGTGATTAGCCTTGAGATGTCTCAGCGGAAAGGGGCCTCATCTCTCCTGGAAGGGAGAACCTCCTGGATTTTCTCGAGTTGCGGCAGGTGCTCTCGACTTACGACGGGGACCTCAGGGACCCGCTCTGGTGGCCTCAGGAAAGGCCAGTCCCCATGCGAGTTGCTCAGGGGCCTCTCGGGATTCCTCTCCCGTCGATGCCGGGGCCTAAGACCTTGTGTAGAGTCGGTGCCAGAAGCTGAGGAGTCCTCTCCAGTGCTGACATGGATCTTGGGATACTTCTTGAGTCTCCCCAGGGCAGTCAGTCCTCGATACTGAGTGGGGCATGCACGTGCAATTTCCTCCCGAGATGTAGCAGCAGTGTCACGCTTCCCTTCGCGTAGAACAACGGATCTGTGGCTTTCCCTCGAGGCTTTCCCACGAGGCTTTCCCACAGGGCTGTCCCACGTGCCACCGTGGTGTGAGTCGATCCTCGGCTTGAAAGTCGAGGCAGTGCAGGGAAAACAGGTTTCCCTGGAATGGACTGAGACATCTGGGGGACTCTGGGAATGGTGGCACGATAATGCAGTTCCTCTCGCCTTTCCTGTGGAGAGCGCCTCCTCTTGAGATTGCGACAGGAATGCCGGGAATTCTTTCCCGACCACGCAGGGAAAGGATCCCTCCTCTCGAGCTAGGAGGCGGAAACGGGGCTCCTCTGGATGTGGGCGGGACTCTCGTGCTTCCTCTCGAGTGGAGACGGGTATGTCGGGGAAATTCTTGAGTTGCAGCAATGGGTGTGAAGGACCCTTTGGACGTTCCAGAGGTTAGGTGTGATTAGCCTCGAGATGCCGCAGCGGAAATGGTCCTCATCTCGCCTGGAGGGGAGAACCTCCTAGATTTACTCGAGTTGCGGCAGGTGCTCTGGACCTAAGACGGGGACCTCAGGGACCCGTTCTGGTGGCCTCAGGAAAGGCCAGTCCCCATGAAAGTTGCCCTGGGGCCTCTCGGGATTCCTCTCCCGTCGATGCCGGGGCCTAAGACCTTGTGTGGAGTCGGAGCCGGAACCTGAGGATTCCTCTCCAGTGCTGACGTGGATCTTGGGGTACTTAGTGGAGTCTCCCCAGGGGAGTCAGTCCTCGTCTCGAGTGGGGGCATCCACGTGCGCTTTGCTCCCGAGCTGTAACAGCAGTGTCATGCTTCCTTTAGCGTGGATCAAGGGATCTGTGGCTTTCCCTCGAGTCTTTCCCTCGAGAATTTCCCACGAGGCTTTCCCAAGAGGCTTTCCCACAGGGCTGTCCAACGTGTCACTGTAGTGTGAGTCGACCCTTGGCTTGAAAGTTGAGGCAGTGCTGGAAAAACAGGTTTCCCTGGAATGGACGGAGACATCTGGGGGACTCTGGGAATGGTGGCACGAACCTGGAGTTCCTCTGGCCTTTACTGTGGAGAGGGCCTCCTCTTGAGATGCGACGGGAACGTCGGGAATTCTTTCCCGACCACGCAGGGAAAGTGTCCCTCCTCTCCAGCTATGAGGCGGTAACGGGGCTCCTCTGGATGTGGGCGGGAACTCGTTCTTCCTCTCGAGTGGAGACGGGTATGTCGAGGCACTTTTTGAGTAGCAGCAAGGGTGTGACGGACCCTTTGGAAGTTCCAGAGGTTAGTTGTGATTAGCCTCCAGACGCCTCATTGGAAATGGGCCTCATCTTGCCTGGAAGGGAGAACCTCCTGGATGTTCTCGAGTTGGGGCAGGTGCTCTCGTCATACGACGGGGACCTCAGGGACCCGCTCTGGTGGACTCAGGAAAGGCCAGTCCACATGAATGTTGCTCGGGTGTCTCTCGGAATTTCTCTCCCGTAGATGCTGGAGCCCGAAAACCTTGTGTGGAGTCGGTGCCGGAAACTGAGGATTCCTCTCCTGTGCTGACATGGATCTTGGGGTACTTCTGGAGTCTCCCCAGGTGAGTCAGTCCTCGTCTCGAGTGGGGGCATGCACGTGCACTTTCCTCCCGAGCTGTAGCAGCAGTGTCACGCTTCCTTTAGCGTGGATCAAGGGATCTGTGGCTTTCCCTCGAGGCTTTCCCAAGAGGCTTTCCCACGAGGCTTTCCCACAGGGCTGCCCACGTGCCACTGTAGTGTGAGTCTACCCTCGGCTTGAAAGTTGAGGCAGTGCTGGGAAAACAGTTTTCTCTGGAATGGACGGAGATATCTGGGGGGACTCTCGAAATGGTGGCACAACCCTGGAGTTCCTCTCGCCTTACCTGTGGAGAGCGCCTCCACTTGAGATGCGACGGGAAAGCCGGGAATTCTTTCACAACTACGCGGGGAAGGATCCCTCCTCTCGAGCTATGAGGCGGAAACGGGGCTCTTCTGGATCTGGGTTGGACTCTCGTGCTTCCTCTGGATTGGAGACGGGTATGTCAGGGAACTTCTTGAGTTTGCAGCAAAGGTGTGAAGGACCCTTTGGAAGTTCCAGAGGTTATGTGTGATTAACCTTGAGACGCCACAGCGGAAATGGGCCTCATCTCGCCTGGAGGGGAGAACCTCTTTGATTTTCTCGAGTTACCCCAGGTGCTCTCGACTTACGCGCGGGACCTCAGGGACCCGCTCTGGTGGCCTCAGGAAAGGCCCAGTCCCCATGCAAGTTGCTCAGGTGCCCTCGGGATTCCTCTCCCGTCGATGCCGGGGCCTAAGGCCTTGTGGGGAGTCGGTGCCGGAACCTGAGGATTCCTCTCCAGTGCTTACAAGGATCTTGAGGTACTTCTGGAGTATCCCCAGGGGAGTCAGTCCTCGTCTCGAGTGGGGGCATGCACGTGCGCTTTCCTCCCGAGCTGTAGCAGCAGTGTCACGCTTTCCTTCGAGGGATCATGGAATCTGTGGCGTTCCATCGAGGCTTTCCTCGAGGGTTTCCCACAGGGCTGTCCCACGTGCTCCGTGGTGTGAGTTGATCCTCGGCTTGAAAGTCGAGGCAGTGCAGGGAAAAACAGGTTTCCCTGGAATGGACTGAGACATTTGGGGGACTCTGGGAATGGTGGCATGACCCTGGAGTTCCTCTCGCCTTTCCTGTGGAGAGCGCCTCCTCTTGAGATGAGACGGGAACGCCGGCAATTCTTTCCCGAACACGCAGGGAAAGGATCCCTCCTCTCGAGCTAGGAGGCGGAAACGGGGCTCCTCTGGATGTGGGCGGGACTCTCGTGCTTCCTCTCGAGTGAAGACGGGTATGTCCAGGAACTTCTTGAGTTGCAGCGAGGGTGTGAAGGACCCTTTTGGAAGTTCCAGAGGTTATGTGTGATTAACCTTGAGACGCCACAGCGGAAATGGGCCTCATCTCGCCTGGAGGGGAGAACCTCCTGGATTTTCTCGAGTTGCGGCAGGTGCTGTCGACTTACGACGGGGACTTCAGGGACCCGATCTGGTGGCCTCAGGAAAGGCCAGTCCCCATGCGAGTTGCTCGGGGGCCTCTTGGGTTTCCTCTCCCGTCGATGCCGGGGCCTAAGACCTTGTGTGGAGTCCGGTGCCGGAACGTGAGGATTCCTCTCCAGTGCTGACATGGATCATGGGGTACTTCTGGAGTCTCCCCGGTTAGTCAGTCCTAGTCTCGAGTGGGGGCATGCACGTTCAATTTCCTCCCGATCTGTGGAAGCAGTGTCACACTTCCGATAGCGTGTATCAAGGGATCTGCAGCTTTCCCTCGAGCTTTCCAATGAGGCTTTCCCTCGAGGATTTTCCTCAGGGCTGTCCCACGTGCCACCGTGGTGTGAGTCGATCCTCGGCTTGAAAGTCGAGGCAGTGGAGGGAAAACAGGTTTCCCTGGAATTGACAGAGATATCTGGGGGACTCTGGGAATGGTGGAACGACCCTGGAGTTTCTCTCGCCTTTCCTGTGGAGAGGGCCTCCTCTTGAGATGCGACTGGAACGCCGGGAATGCTTTACAGACCACGCAGGTAAAGGATCCCTCCTCTCGAGCTATGAGGTGGAAACGTGCTCCTCTGAAAGTGGGCGGGAAGATCTTGATACTCTCGAGTGGAGCGGGTATGTCGGAGAACTTCTTGAGTTGCAGCAAGGGTGTGAAGGACCTTTGGAAGTTCCAGAGGATAGGTGTGATTAGCCTCCAGACGCCTCAGCGCAAATGGGCCTCATCTCGCCTTTAAGGACGCCAAGATCCATGTCAGCACTGGAGAGGAATCCTCAGGTTCCGGCACCGACTCCACACAAGGTCTTAGGCCCGGCATCTTCGGGAGAGGAATCCGAGAGGCCCAGAGCAACTCCATGGGAATGGCCTTTCCTGAGGCCACCAGAGCGGGTCCCAGTCCCCGTCGTAAGTCGAGAGCACCTGCCGCAACTCGAGAAAATCCAGGAGGTTCTCCCCTTCAGGCGAGATGAGGCCCATTTCCGCTGAGGCGTCTCGAGGCTAATCACATCTAATATCTGGAACTTCCAAAGCGTCCTTCACACCCTTGCTGCAACTCAAGAAGTTCCCCGACATAGCCGTCTCCACTCGAGAGGAAGCACGAATGTCCCGCCCAAATCCAGAGGAGCCCCGTTTCCGCCTCCTAGCTCGAGAGGAGGATCCTTTCCCTGCGTGGTCGGGAAAGAATTCCCGGGTTCCCGTCGCATCTCAAGAGGCGCTCTCCACAGGAAAGGCGAGAGGAACTCCAGGGTCGTGCCACCATTCCCTGAGTCCCCCAGATGTCTCAGTCCATTCCAGGGAAATCTGTTTTCCCTTCACTGCCTCGACTTTAAAGCCGAGGATCGACTCACACCACAGTGGCACGTGGGAAAGCCCTGTGGGAAGCCTCGTGAGAAAGCGTCATGGGAAAGTCTAGAGGGAAAGCCACAGATCCCTTGATCCACGAAAAGGGAAGCGTGAAACTGCTGCTACAGCTCCGAGGAAATCACACGTGCATGCCTCTTCGTGACGAGGACTGACTCCCCTGGGGAGACTCCAGAAGTACCACAAGATCCATGTCGGCACTGGAGAGGAATCCTCAGGTTCCGTCACTGAGTCCACACAAGGTCTTAGGCCCAGCATCGACGGGAGAGGAATCCCGAGAGGCCCGGGAGAAACTCGCATGGGGACTGGCCTTTCCTGAGGCCACCAGAGCGGGTCCCTGAGGCCCTCGTCGTAAGTCGAGGCACCTGCCGCAAGTCGAGAAAATCCAGGAGTTCTCCCCTCCAGGCGAGATGAGGCCCATTTCGGCTGAGGCAACTACGGGGTAATCACACTTAAACTCTCGAACTTCGAAAGGGTCCTTCACACCCTTGCT
>NW_017212359.1:0-16704 GCF_001704415.2 Capra hircus
ACTGATTCCCCCTGGGGAGACTCCAGAAGTACGCCAATATCCATGTCTGCACTGGAGAGGAATCCTCAGGTTCCGGCACCGACTCCACACAAGGTCTTAGGCCCTGGCATCGATGGGAGAGGAATCCCGACAGGCGCCCGAGCAACTCGCATGAGGACTGGCCTTTCCTGAGGCCACCAGAGCGGGTCCCTGAGGTCCCCGTCGTAAGTCGAGAGCACCTGCCGCAACTCGAGAACATCCAGGAGGTTCTCCCTGCAGGCGAGATGAGGCCCAATTTCTGCTGAGGCGTCTCGAGGCTAATCACACCTAAACTCTGGAACTTACAAAGGGTCCTTCACACCCTTGCTGCAACTCAAGAAGTTCCCCGACATACCCGTCTCCACTCGAGAGGAAGCACAAGAGTCCCGCCCACATACAGAGGAGCCCCGTTTCCATCTCCTAGCTCGATAGGAGGGATCCTTTCCCTGCGTGCTCGGAAAGAATTCCAGGCGTTCCCGTCGCATCTCAAGAGGCAGGCGCTCTCCACAGGAAAGGCGAGAGGAACTCCAGGGTCGTGCCACCATTCCCAGAGTCCCCCAGATGTCTCAGTCCATTCCAGGGAAACCAGTTTTTCCTGCACTGCCTCGACTTTCAAGCCGAGGATCGACTCACACCACGGTGGCACGTGGGACAGCCCTGTGGGAAAGCCTCGTGGGAAAGCCTGCTGCGAAAACCTCGAGTTAAAGCCACAGATTTCTTCATCCACGCGAAGGGAAGCATGACACTGCTGCTACAGCTCGGGAGGAAAGTGCACGTGAATGACCTAAGTCGAGACGAGGACTGAATCCCCGGTGGAGGCTCCAGAAGTACCCCAAGATCCATGTCAGCACTGGAGAGGAATCCTCATGTTCCGGCACCGACTCCACACAAGGTGTTAGGCCCCGGCATCGACGGGAGAGGAATCCGGAGAGGCCCCCGAGCAATTCGCATGGGGACTGGCCTTTCCTGAGGCCACCAGAGCGGGTCCCTGAGGTCCCCGTCGTAAGTCGAGAGCACCAGCCGCAACACGAGAAAATCCAGGAGGTTCTCCCCTCCAGGCGAGATGAGGCCCATTTCCGCTGAGGCGTCTCGAGGCGAAACACACCTAACGTCGAGAACTTCCAAAGGGTCCTTCACACCCTTGCTTCAACTCAAGAAGTTCCCCGACATACCCGTCTCAACTCGAGAGGAAGCACGAGAGTCTCGACCACATCCAAGGAGCCCCGATTCCGCCACGTAGCTCGAGAGGAGGGATACTTTCCCTGTGTGGTCAGGAAAGAATTCCCGTCATTCCCGTCGCATCTCAAGAGGAGGCGATATCCACAGGAAAAGCGAGAGGAACTTCACGGTCGTGCCACCATTCCCAGAGTCCCCCAGGTGTCTCAGTCCATTCCAGGGAAACCTGTTTTCCCTTCACTGCCTCGACTTTCAAGCCGAGGATCGACTCACACCACGGTGGCACTTGAAACAGCCCTGTGGGAAAGCCTCGTGGGAAAGCCTCGAGGGAAAGCCACAGATTCCTTGATCCACGCGAAGGGAAGCGCGACACTGCTGCTACAGCTCGGGAGGAAAGCGCACGTGCATGCCCCCACTCCAGACGAGGACTGACTTCCCTGGGGAGACTCCAGAAGTACCCCAAGATTCATGTCAGTACTGGAGCGGAATCCTCAGGTTCCGGCACCGACTCCACACAAGGTCTTAGGCCCCGGCATCGACGGGAGAGAAATCCCGAAAGGCTCCCAAGCAACTCGAATGGGGACTGGCCTTTCCTGAGGCCTCCAGAGGGGGTCCCTGTGGTCCCCGTCGCAAGTCGAGAGCACCTGCCGCAAGTCGAGAAAATCCAGGAGGTTGTCCCCTCCAGGCGAGATGAGGCCCATTTCCGCTGAGGTGACTCGAGGCTAATCACACCTAACCTCTGGAACTTCCAAAGGGTCCTTCACAGCCTTGCTGCAACTCAAGAAGTTCCCCGACATACCCGTCTCCAGTCAAGGGGAAGCACGAGAGTCCCGCCCACATCCAGAAGAGCCCCGTTTCCGCCTCCTAGCTCGAGAGGAGGTATCATTTCATTTCGTGGTCGGCAAAGAATTCCCGGCGTTCCCGTCGCATCTCAAGAGGAGGCGCTCTCCACAGGAAAGGCGAGAGGAACTCCAGCGTCGTGCCACCATTTCCAGAGTCCCCAAGATGTCTCAGTCCATTCCAGGGAAACCTGTTTTCCCTGCACTGCCTCGACTTTCAAGCCGAGGATCGACATCGACACACACCACGGTGGCACGTGGAACAGCCCTTTGGGAAAGCCTCGAGGGAAAGGCACAGATTCCTTGACCCATGCGAAGAGAAGCGTGACACTGCTGCTACAGCTCGGGAGGAAAGCGTACGTGCAGGCGCTCACTCGGGACGAGGACACACTCCCCTGGGGAGACTCCAGAAGTACCCCAAGATCCATTTCAGCACTGGAGAGGAATCCTCAGGTTCCGGCACCGACTCCACACAAGGTCTTAGGCCCCGGTATCGAAGGGAGAGGAATCCCGAGAGGCCCCCGAGCAACTCGCATGGGTACTGGCCTTTCCTGGGGCCACCAGAGCGGGTCCCTGTGTTCCCCGTCCTAAGTCCAGAGCACCTGCCGCAACTTGAGAAAATCCAGGAGGTTCTCCGTTCCAGGCGAGATGAGGCCCATTTCCGCTGAGCTGTTTCAAGGCTAATCACACCTAACCTCTGGAACTTACAAAGGGTCCTTCACACCCTTCGGCAACTCAAGAAGTTCCCGGACATACCCGTCTCCACTCGAGAGGAAGCACGAGCGTCCCGCCCACGTCCAGAGGAGCCCCGTTACCGCCTCCTAGCTCGAGAGGAGGGATCCTTTCCCTGCAGGGTCGGGAAGAATTCCTGGCGTTCCCGTGGCATCTCAAGAGGCAGCGCTCTCCACATGAAAGGCGAGAGGGAATCAAGGGTCGTGGCACCATTCCCAGAGTCCCCCAGATGTCTCAGTCCATTCCAGGGAAACCTGTTTTCCCTGCACTGCCTGGACGTTCAAGCCGAGGATCGACTCACACCACGGTGGCACGTGGGACAGCCCTGTGGGAAAGCCTCGTGGGAAAGCCTCGTGGGAAAGCCTCGAGGGAAAACCTCGAGGGAAAGCCACAGATCCCTTGATCCACGCTAAGGGAAGCGTGACAGTGCTGCTACAGCTCGGGAGGAAAGCACACGTGCACGCCCCCACTCGAGACGAGGACTGACTCCCCTGGGGAGACTCCAGAAGTACCCCAGGATCCATGTCAGCACTGGAGAGGAATCCTCAGGTTCCGGCACCGACTCCACACAAGGTCTTAGGCCCCGGCATCGACTGGAGAGGAATCCTGAGAGGGCCCCGAGCAATTCGAAAGGGGACTGGCCTTTCCTGAGGCCACCAGAGCGGGTCCCTGAGGTCCCCGTCGTA
Organism: Capra hircus; assembly: GCF_001704415.2. Classification (NCBI taxonomy): domain Eukaryota; kingdom Metazoa; phylum Chordata; class Mammalia; order Artiodactyla; family Bovidae; genus Capra; species Capra hircus. The sequence continues at coordinate 3,452 of NW_017212359.1, forward strand.
AGTCGAGAGTACCTGCCGCAACTCGAGAAAATCCAGGAGGTTCTCCCCTCCAGGCGAGATGAGGCCCATTTCCGCTGAGGCGTCTCGAGGCTAATCACATCTAACATCTGGAACTTCCAAAGGGTCATTCACACCCTTGCTGCAACTCAAGAAGTTCCCCGACATACCCGTCTCCACTCGAGAGGAAGCACGAGAGTCCCGCCCACATCCAGAGGAGCCCCGTTTCCGCCTCCTACCTCGAGAGGAGGGATCCTTTCCCTGCGTGTTCGGGAAAGAATTCCCGGCGTTCCCGTCGCATCTCAAGAGGAGGCGCTCTCCACAGTAAAGGCGAGAGGAACTCGAGGGTCGTGCCACCATTCCCAGAGTCCCCTGGATGTCTCAGTCCATTCCAGGGAAACCTGATTTCCCTGCACTGCCTCGACTTTCAAGCCAAGGATCGACTCACACCACGGTGGCGCGTGGGACAGCCCTGTGGGAAAGCCTCGTGGGAAAGCCTCTTGGGAAAGCCTCGAGGGAAAGCCACAGATCCGTTGATCCATGCGAAGGGAAGGGTGACACTGCTGCTAAAGCTCGGGAGGAAAGCGCACGTGCATGCCCCCACTCGAGTAGACGACTGACTGCACTGGGAGACGCCAGAAGTACCCCAAGATCCATGTCAGCACTGGAGAGGAATCCTCAGGTTCCAGCACCGACTCCACACGAGATCTTAGGACCCGACATCGACGGGAGAGGAATCCCGACAGGACCCCAAGCAACTTGCATGGGGACTGGCCTTTCCTGAGGCCAACACAGCGGGTCCCTGAGGTCCCCGTCGTAAGTTGAGAGCACCTGCCGCAACTCGAGAATATCCAGGACGTTCTCCCCTCCAGGCGAGATGAGGACCATTTCCACTGATGCGTCTCGAGTCTAATCACATCTAACATCTGGAACTTCCACAGGGTCCTTCACACCCTTGCTGCCACTCAAGAAGTTCCCTGACATACCCGTCTCCACTCGAGAGGAAGCACGAGAGTCCCTCCCACATCCAGAGGAGCCCCGTTTCCACCGCCTAGCCCGAGAGGTGGGATTCTTTCCCTGCGTGGTCGGGAAAGAATTCCCGGCGTTCCCGTCGCATCTGAAGAGGAGGCGCTCTCCACAGGAAAGGCGAGAGGAACTCCAGGGTCGTGTCACCAATCACAGAGTCCCCCAGATGTCTCAGTCCATTCCAGGGAAACCTGTTTTCCCTGCACTGCCTCGACTTTCAAGCCGAGGATCGACTCACACCACTGTGGCACGTGGAACAGCCCTGTGGGAAAGCCTCGTGGGAAAGCCTCGTTGGAAAGCCTCGAGAGAAAGCCCCTGATCCCTTGATCCACGCCGAAGGGAAGCGCGACACTGCTGCTACAGCTCGGAAGGAAAGAGCACGTGCATGCCTCTACTCGAGACGAGGACTGACTCCCCTTGGGAGACTCCAGAAGTACACCAAGATCCATGTCAGCACTGAAGAGGAATCCTCAGGTCCGGCACTGACTCCACACAAGGTCTTAGGCCCCAGCATCAACGGGAGAGGAATCCCGAGAGGCCCCCGAGCAACTCGCATGGGGACTGGACTTTCCTGTGGCCACCAGAGCCGGTCCTTGAAGTCCCCGTCGTAAGTCGAGAGCACCTGCCGCAACTCGAGAAAATCCAGGAGGTTCTCCCCTCCAGGCGAGATGAGGCCCATTTCCGATGAGGCGTTTCGAGGCTAATCACACCTAACCTCTGGAACTTCCACAGGGTCCTTCACACCCTTGCTGCAACTCAAGACGTTCCCTTACATACCGGTCTCCACTCGAGAGGAAGCACGATAGTCCCGCCCACATCCAGAGGAGCCCCGTTTCTGCCTCCTAGCTTGAGAGGAGGGATCCTTTCCCTGTCTGGTCGGGAAAGAATTCCCGGCGTTCCCGTCGCATCTCAAGAGGAGGCGCTCTCCACAGGAAAGGCGAGAGGAACTCCAGGGTCGTGCCACCATTCCCAGAGTCCCCCAGATGTTTCAGTCCATTCCAGGGAAACCTGTTTTCCCTGCACTGCCTCGACTTTCAAGCCGAAGATCGACTCACACCACTGTGGCACGTGGGACAGCCCTGTGGGAAATCCTCGTGGGAAAGCCTCGTTGGAAAGCCTCGAGAGAAAGCCCCTGACCCCTTGATCCACGCAAAGGGAAGCGTGACACTGCTGCTTCAGCTCGGGAGGAAAGCGCACGTGCATTCCCCCACTCGAGACGACGACTGACTCCCCTGGGGAGACTCCAGAAGTACCCCAAGATCCATGTCAGCACTGGAGAGGAATGCTCAGGTTCCGGCACCTACTCCACACAAGATCTAAGCCCCGGCATAGACGGGAGAGGAATCCTGAGAGGCCCCCGAGCAATTCGCAAGGGGACTGGCCTTTCCTGAGGCCACCAGAGCGGGTCCCTGAGGTCCCCGTCGTAAGTCGAGAGCACCTGCCGCAACTCGAGAAAATCCAGGAGGTTCTCCCCTCCAGGCGAGATGAGGCCCATTTCCGCTTAGGCGTCTCCAGGCTAATCACATCTAACATCTGGAACTTCCAAAGGGTCCTTCACACCCTTGCTGCAACTCAAGAAGTTCCCCGACATACCCGTCTCCACTCGAGAGGAAGCACGAGTGTCCCGCCCACATCCAGAGGAGCCCTGTTTCCGCCTCATAGCTCGAGAGGATTGATCCTTTCCCTGCATGGTCGGAAAAGAATTCAAGGCGTTTCCAACGCATCTTAAGTGGAGGCGCTCTCCACAGGAAAATAGAGAGGAACTCCAGGGTCGTGCCACCATTCCCAGAGTCCCCCAGATGTCTCAGTCCATTCCAGGGAAACCTTTATTCCCTGCCCTGCCTCGACTTTCAAACTGAGGATCGACTCACACCACAGTGGCACGTGGGACATCCCTGTGGGAAAGCCTCGTGGGAAAGCCTCGAGGGAAAGCCACAGATCCCTTGATCCATGTGAAGGGAAGCGTGACACTGCTGCTACAGATCGGGAGGAAAGCGCACGTGCATGCCCCCAGTTGAGTAGAGGACTGACTGCCCTGAGAGACTCCAGAAGTACACCAAGATCCATGTCAACACTGCAGAGGAATCCTCAGGTTCCAGCACTGACTCCACACAAGATCTTAGGCACCGGCATCGAAGGGAGAGGAATCCCGAGAGGCCCCTGAGCAACTCGCATGGGGACTGGCCTTTCCTGAGGCCTCCAGAGCGGGTCCCTGAGGTCCCCATCGTAAGTTGAGAGCACCTGCTGCAACTCGAGAAAATCCAGGAGGTTCTCCCCTCCAGGCGAGATGAGTCCCATTTCCGCTGAGGCGTCTCGAGGCTAATCACATCTAACATCTGGAACTTCCAAAGGGTCCTTCACACCCTTGCTGCAACTCAAGAAGTTCCCCGACATACCGGTCTCCACTCAAGAGTAACATGAGAGTCCCGCCCATTTCCAGAGTGGCCCCGTTTCCGACTGCTAGCTCGAGAGGAGAGATCCTTTCCCTGCGTGGTCGGGAAAGAATTCCTAGCATTCCTATCGCATCTCAAGAGGAGGCGCTCTCCACAGGAAAGACGAGAGGAACTCCAGGATCAGGCCCCATTCCCAGAGTCCCCCTGATTTCTCAGGCCATTGCAGGGAAACCTGTTTTCCCTGCACTGCCTCGACTTTCAAGCCGAGGATCGACTCACACCACGGTGGCACGTGGGACAGCCCTGTGGGGAAGCCTCGTGGGAAAGCCTTGTGGGAAAGCCTCGATGGAAAGCCACAGATCCCTTGATCCACGCGAAGGGAAGCGCCACACTGCTGCTAAAGCTCCGGAGGAAAGCGCACGTGCATGCCCCCATTCGAGCCGATGACTGACTCCCCTGGAGAGACTCCAGAAGTACCCCAAGATCCATGTCAGCACTGGAGAGGAATCCTCAGTTTCTGGCACAGACTCCACACAAGGTCTTAAGCCCCGGCTTCGACGGGAGAGGAATCCCGAGAGCCCGCCGAGCAACTCGCTTGGGGACTGGCCTTTCCTGTGGCCACAAGAGCGGGTGCCTGAGGTCCCCGTCGTAAGTCGAGAGCACCTGCCGCAACTCGAGAAAATCCAGGAGGTTCTCCCCTCCAGGCGAGTTGAGGCCCATTTCCGCTGAGGCGTCTCCAGGATATTCACCTAACTTCTGGAACATCCAAAGGTTTCTTCACACCCTTGCTGCAACTCAAGAAGTTCCCCAACATACCCGTCTCCACTCGAGAGGAAGCACGAGAGTCCCGCCCACATCCAGAGGAGCCAGGATTCCGCCTGCTAGCTCGAGAGGAGGGATCCTTTCCCTTCGTGTCGGCAAAGCATTCCCGGCGTTCCCGTCCGACCTCAAGAGGAGGCACTCTCTACAAGAAAGGCGAGAGGAACTCCAGGGTCGTGCCACCATTCCCAGAGTCCCCCAGATGTCTCAGTCCATTCCAGGGAAACCTTTTTTCCCTGCACTGCCTCGACTTTCAAGCCGAGGATCGACTCACACCACGGTGGCACGTGGGACAGCCCTGTGGGAAAGCCTCGTGGGAAAGCCTCGTGGGAAAGCCTCGAGGGAAAGCCCCTGATCCCTTGATCCACACGAAGGGAAGCGTGACACTGCCGCTTCGCTCGGGAGGAAAGCGCACGTGCATTCCCCCACTCGAGACGACGACTTACTCCCCTGGGGAGACTCCAGAAGTACCCCAAGATCCATCTCAGCACTTGAGAGGAATGCTCAGGTTCCGGCACCTACTCCACGCAAGATCTTAGGCCCCGGCATCCACCGAGAGGCCCCCGAGCAACTCGCATGGGGACTGGCCTTGCCTGAGGCCACCAGAGCGGGTCCCTGAGATCCCCGTCGTAAGTCGAGAGCACCTGCCGCAACTCGAGAAAATCCAGGAGGTTCTCCCCTCCAGGCGAGATGAGGCCCATTTCCGCTGAGGCGTCTCGAGGCTAATCACACCTAAACTCTGGAACTTCCAAAGGGTCCTTCACACCCTTGCTGCAACTCAAGAAGTTCCCCGAGATACCAGACTACACTCGAGAGGAAGCACGAGAGTCCTGCCCACATCCAGAGGAGCCCCGTTTCCGCCTCCTAGCTCGAGAGGAGGGATCCTTTCCCTGCGTGGTCGGGAAAGAATTCCCGGCTTTCCCGTCACATCTCAAGTGGAGGCGCTCTCCACAGGAAAGGCGAGAGGAACTCCAGGGTTGTGCCACATTCCCATAGTCCCCCAGATGTCTCAGTCCATTCCAGGGAAACCTGTTTTCCCTGCACTGCCTCGACTTTCAAGCCGAGGATCGACTCACACCTCGGTGGCACGTGGGACAGCCCTGTGGGAAGGCCTCGTGGGAAAGCCTCGAGGGAAAGCCACAGATCCGTTGATCCACGCGAAAGGAAGCGCCACACTGCTGCTGCAGCTCGGGAGGAAAGCGCTCGTGCATGCCCCGACTCGAGACGAGGATTGACTCCCCTGGAGAGCCTCCAGAAGTAACCCAAGATCCATGTCTGCACTGAAGAGGAAACCTCAGGTTCCAGCACCGACTCCACACAAGGTCTTAGGCCCCAGCATCGACTGGAGAGGAATCCCAAGAGGCGCCCAAGCAACTCGCATGGGTACTGGCCTTTCCTGAGGCCACCAGAGCGGGTCCCTGAGGTCCCCGACGTAAGTCGAGAGCACCTGCCGCAACTCGAGAAAATCCAGGAGGTTCTCCCCTAAAGGCGAGTTGAGGCCGATTTCCGCAGAGGTGTCTCGAGGCTAATCACACCTAACCTCTGGAACTTCCAAATGGTCCTTCAAAACCATGCTGCAACTCAAGATGATCCCCGACATACCCGTCTCCACTCGAGAGGAAGCACGAGAGTCCCGCCCACATCCAGAGGAGCCCCGTTTCCGCCTCCTAGCTCGAGAGGAGGGATCCTTTCCCTGCGTGGTCGGGAAAGAATTCCCGACGTTCCCGTCGCATCTCAAGAGGAGGCGCTTTCCACAGGAAAGGCGAGAGAAACTCCAGGGTCGTGCCACCATTCCCAGAGTCCCCTGGATGTCTCCAGTCCATTCCAGGGAAAGCTGTTTTCCCTGCAGTGCGTCGGCTTTCAAGCCGAGGATCGACTCACACCATGGTGGCACGTGGGACAGCCTTGTGGGAAAGCCTCGTGGGAAAGCCTCGAGGGAAAGACCCTGATCCCTTGATCCACGCAAAGGGAATCGCGACACTGCTGCTACAGCTCGGGAGGAAAGCGCACGTGCATGCCCCCTCTCGAGACGAGGACTGACTGCCCTGGGGAGACTCCAGAAGTACCCTAAGATCCATGTTTGCACTGGAAAGGAATCCTCAGGTTCCGGCACTGACTCCACACAAGGTCTTAGGCCCCAGCATCGACGAGACAGGAATCCCGAGAGGCCCCCGAGCAACTCGCATGGGGACTGGCCTTTCCTGAGGCCACCAGAGCGGATCCCTGAGGTCCCGGTCGTAAGTCGAGAGCACCTGCCGCATCTCGAGAAAATCCAGGAGGTTCTCCCCTCCAGGCGAGATGAGGCCCATTTCCGTTGAGGCAACTAGGGGGTAATCACGCTTTAACTCTGGAACTTCCAAAGGGTCCTTCACACCCTTGCTGCAACTCAAGAAGTTCCCCGACATACCCGTGTCCACTCAAGAGGAATCCGAGAGTCCCGCCCATATCCAGAGTGGCCCCGTTTCCGCCTGCCTAGCTCGAGAGGAGGGATACGTTCCCTGCGTGGTCAGGAAAGAATTCCCGGCGTTCCCGTCGCATCTCAAGAGGAGGCGCTCTCCACAGGAAAGGCGCAGAGGAACTCCAGGGTCGTGCCACAATTGCCAGAGTCCCCCAGATGTCTCAGTCCATTCCAGGGAACCTGGTTTCCCTGCACTGCCTCGACTTTCAAGCCGAGGATCGACTCACACCACTGTGGCACGTGGGAAAGCACTGTGGGAAAGCCTCGTGGGAAAGCCTCATGGGAAAGTCTAGAGGGAAAGCCACAGATCCCTTGATCCACGAAAAGGGAAGCGTGACACTGCTGCTACAGCTCGGGAGGAAAGCGCACGTGCATGCCCCCACTCGAGACGAGGACTTACGCCTCTGGGGAGACTACAGAAGTCCCCGAAGATCCATGTTGGCACTGGAGAGGAATCCTCAGGTTCCGGCACTGACTCCACACAAGGTCTTAGGCCCCGGCATCGACGGGAGAGGAATGCCGAGAGGCCCCCGAGCAACTCGCATGGGGACTGGCCTTTCCTGAGGCCACCAGAGTGGGTCCCTGAGGTCCCCGTCGTAAGTCGAGAGCACCTGCCGCAACTCGAGAAAATCCAGGAGGTTCTCCCCTCCAGGCGACATGAGGCCCATTTCAGCTGAGGTATCTCGAGGCTAATCACACCTTACCTCTGGATCTTCCAAAGGGTCCTTCACACCCTTGCTGCAACTCAAGAAGTACCCCGACATACCCGTCTCCACTCGAGAGGAAGCAGGAAAGTGCCGCCCACATCAAGAGGAGCCACGTTTCCGCCTCCTAGCTCGAGAGGTTTGATCCTTTCCCTGCGTGGTGGGGAAAGAATTCACGGCGTTCCCGTCGCATCTCAAGAGGAGGCGCTCTCCAGGAGGAAAAGCGAGAGGAACTCCAGGTTCGTGCCACCATTGCCAGAGTCCCCCAGATGTCTCAGTCCATTCCAGGGAACCTGGTTTCCCTGCACTGCCTCGACTTTCAAGCCGAGGATCGACTCACAGCACAGTGGCACGTGGGGCAGCCCTGTGGGAAAGCCTCGTGGGAAAGCCTCGAGGGAAATCCACAGATCCCTTGATCCACGCGAAGGGAAGCGTGACACTGCTGCTACAGCTCGGGAGGAAAGCGCACGTGCATGGCCCCACTCGAGACGAGGACTGACACCCCTGGGGAGACTCCAGAAGTACCTCAAGATCCATGTCAGCACTGGAGAGGAATCCTCAGGTTCCAGCACCGACTCCACACAAGGTCTTAGGCCCCTGCATCGACGGGAGAGGAATCCCGAGAGGCCCCAGAACAACTTGCATGGGGACTGATCTTTCCTGAGGCCACCACAGTGGGTCCCTGCGGTCCCTGTCGTAAGTCGAGAGCACCTGCTGCAACTCGAGAAAATCCAGGAGGTTCTCCCTTCCAGGCGAGCTGATTCCCATTACCGCTGAGGTATCTCGAGGCTAATCACACCTTACCTCTGGAACTTCCAAAGAGTCCTTCACACCCTTACTGCAACTCAAGAAGTACCCCGACATACCCGTCTCCACCCGAGAGGAAGCACGAGAGTCCTGCCCACATCCAGAGGAGCCCCGTTTCCGCCTCCTAGCTCGAGAGCAGGGATCCTTTCCCTCCGTGGTCGGGATAAAATTCCCGGTGTTCCCATCACATCTCAAGAGGAGGCGGGCTCCACAGGAAAGGCGAGAGGAACTCCACGGTCGAGCCACCATTCCCAGAATCCTCTGGATGTCTCAGTCCATTCCAGGGAAACCTGTTTTCCCTGCACTGCGTCGACTTTCAAGCCGAGGATCGAATCACACCACGGTGGCACGTGGGACAGCCCTGTGGGAAAGCCTCGTGGGGAAGCCTTGAGGGAAAGACACAGATCCCTTGATCCACGCGAAGGGAAGCGCGACACTGCTGCTACAGCTCGGGAGGAAAGCGCACGTGCATGCCCCGACTCGAGACGAGGACTGACTGCCCTGGGGAGACTCCAGAAGTACCCTAAGATCCATGTCTGCACTGGAGAGAAATCCTCAGGTTCCGGCACTGAGTCCACAGAAGGTCTTAGGCCCCAGCATGGACGGGAGAAGAATCCCGAGAGGCCCTCGAGCAACTCGCATGGGGACTGGCCTTTCCTGAGGCGACGAGAGCGGGTCCCTGAAGTCCCCATCGTAAGTCGAGAGCACCTGCCGCAACTCGAGAAAATCCAGGAGGTTTTCCCCTCCAGGCTCGATGAGGACTATTTCCGCTGAGGCAACTAGAGTCTAATCACACCTAAACTCTGGAACTTCCAAAGGGTCCTTCACACCCTTGCTGCAACTCAAGAAGTTCCCCGACATACCCATCTCCACTCGAGAGGAAGCACGAGAGTCCCGACCACTTCCAGAGGAGCCCCGTTTCCACCTCCTAGCTCGAGAGGAGGGATCCTTTCCCTGCGTGCTCGGGAAAAATTTCCTGGTGTTCCCGTCGCATCTGAAGAGGAGGCGCTCTCCACAGGAAAGGCGAGAGGAACTCCAGGGTCGTGCCACCATTCCCAGAGTCCCCTAGATATCTCAGTCCATTCCAGGGAAACCTGTTTTCCCTGCACTGCCTCGAATTTCAAGCCGAGGATCGACTCACACCACGGTGGCACGTGGGACAGCCCTGTGGGAAACACTCGTGGGAAAGCCTTGTGGGAAAGCCTCGTGGACCGCCTTTGGGAAAGCCTCGTGGGAAAGACTCGTGGAAAGCCACGAGGGAAAGCCACAGATCCCTTGATCCACGCGAAGGGAAGCACGACACTGCTGCTAGAGCTCGGAAGGAAAGCACACGTGCATGCCCCCACTCGAGACGAGGACTGACTACCCTGGGGAGACACCAGAAGTACCCCAAGATCCATGTCTGCACTGGAGAGGAATCCTCAGGTTCCGGCACCGATTCCACACAAGATCTTTGGCCCCGGCATCGACAGGAGAGGAATCCCGAGAGGCCTGCGAGCTACTCGCATGGGGACTGGCCTTTCCTGAGGCCACCAGAGCGGGTCCCTGAGGTCCCTGTCGTAAGTCGAGAGCACCTGCCGCAACTCGAGAACATCCAGGCGGTTCTCCCCTCCAGGCGAGATGAGGCACATTTCCGCTAAGGTGTCTCGAGGCTAATCACACCTAACCTCTGGAATTTCCAAAGGGTACTTCACACCCATGCTGCAACTCAAGAAGATCCCCGACATACCCATCTCCACTCGAGAGGAAGCACGAGAGTCCCGCCCACATCCAGAGGAGCCCCGTTTCTGCCTCCTAGCTCCAGAGGAGGAATCCTTTCCCTGCGTTGTGGGGAAAGAATTCCCGGTGTTCCCGTCGCATCTTAAGAGGAGGCGCTCTCCACAGGAAAGGCGAGAGGAACTCCAGGGTCGTGAAGCATTCTCAGAGTCCCCCAGATGTCTCAGTCCATTCCAGGGAATCCTGTTTTCCCTGCACTGCCTCGACTTTCAAGCCGAGGATCTACTCACACCACGGTGGCACGTAGGACAGCCCTGTGGGAAATACTCGTGGGAAAGCCTCGTGGGAAAGCCTAGAGGGAAATCCACAGATACCTTGATCCAGGCGAATGGAAGCGCGACACTGCTGCTACAGCTCGGGAGGAAAGCTCACGTGAATACCCCCACTCGAAACGAGGACTGACTCCCGTGGGGAGACTCCTAGAAGTACCCCAAGATCCATGTCAGCACTGGAGAGGAATCCTCAGGTTCCGGCACCGACTCCACACAAGATCTTAGGCCCCGGCATCGAAGGGAGAAGAATCCCGAGAGGCCCCCGAGCAACTCGCATGGGGACTGGCCTTTCCTGAGGCCACCAGAGCGGGTCCCTGAGGTCCCGTCGTAAGTCCGAGAGCACCTGCCGCAACTCGAGAAAATCCAGGAGGTTCTCCCCTCCCGGCGAGATGAGTCCCATTTCCGCTGAGATGTCTCGAGGCTAATCATACCTAACATCTGGAAATTCCAAAGGGTCCTTCACACCCTTGCTGCAACTCAAGAAGTTCCCCGACATACCCGTGTCCACTCGAGAGGAAGCATGAGAGTCCCACCCACATCCACAGTAGCCCCATTTCTGCCTCCTAGCTCGAGAGGAGGGATCCTTTCCCTGCGTGCTCGGGAAAGAATTCCGGCGTTTCCGTCGCATCAAAGAGGAAGCGCTCTCCACAGGCAAGGCGAGAGGAACTCCAGGGTCCTGCCACCATTCCCAGAGTCCCCAGATGTCTCCGTCCATTCCAGGGAAACCTGCTTTTCCCTGCACTGCCTCGACTTTCAAGCCGAGGATCGACTCACACCACGGTGGCACGTGGGACAGCCCTGTGGAAAAGCCTCGAGGGAAAGCCTCGTGGGAAAGCCTCGAGGTAAAGCCCCTGATCCCTTGATCCATGCGAAGGGCAGCGTGACACTGCTGCTACAGCTCGGGAGGAAAGCGCACGTGCATGCCCCCACTCGAGACGAGGACTGATTCCACTGGGGAGACTCCAGAAGTACCCCAAGATCCATGTCAGCACTGGAGAGGATTGCTCAGGTTCCGGCACCGACTCCACACAAGATCTTAGGCCCCGGCATACACGGGAGAGGAATCCCGAAAGGCCCCGAGCAACTCGCATGGGGACTGGCCTTTACTGAGGCCACCAGAGCGGGTCCCTGAGGTCCCAGTCGTAAGTCGAGAGCACCTGCCGCAGCTCGAGAAAATCAAGGATGGTCTCGCCTCCAGGTCAGATGAGTCCCATTTCCTCTGAGGCGTCTCGAGGCTATTCACACCTAACCTCTGGCACTTCCAAAGGGTCCTTCACACCGTTGCTGCAACTCAAGAAGTTCCCCGACATACCCGTCTCCACTCGACAGGAAGCACGAGATTTCCACCCACATCCAGAGGAGCCCCGTTTCCCCCTCCGAGCTCAAGAGGAGGGATCCTTTCCCTGCGAGGTCGGGAAAGATTTTCCGGCATTCCCGTCGCATCTCAAGAGGAGGCGCTCTCCAGAGGAAGGACGAGAGGAACTCCAGGGTCGTGCCACATTCCCAGAGTCCCCCAGATGGCTCCGTCCATTCCAGGGAAACCTGTTTTCCCAGCACTGCCTCGACTTTCAAGCCGAGGATCGACTCACACCACGGTGGCACGTGGGACAGCCCTGTGGAAAAGCCTCGAGGGAAAGCTCGTGGGAAAGCCTCGAGGTAAAGCCCCTGATCCTTGATCCATGCGAAGGGCAGCGTGACACTGCTGCTACAGCTCGGGAGGAAAGCGCACGTGCATGCCCCCACTCGAGACGAGGACTGACTCACCTGGGGAGACTCCAGAAGTACCCCAAGTTCCATGTCTGCACTGGAGAGGAATCCTCAGTTTCCGGCAACGACTCCACACAAGGTCTTAGGCCCCGGCATCGACGGGAGAGGAATCCCCAGAGGCACCCGAGCAACTCGCATGGGGACTGGCCTTTCCTGAGGCCACCAGAGCGGGTCCCTGAGGTCCCCGTCGTAAGCCGAGAGCACCTGCCGCAACTCGAGAAAATCCAGGAGGTTCTCCCTCCCAGGCGAGATGAGGCCCATTTCCGCTGAGGCGTCTCGAGGCTATTCACACCTAAACTCTGGAATTTCCAAAGGGTCCTTCACACCCTTGCTGCAACTCATAAGAGATCCTGCTCGTCGATTGAGCTATCAGGCGGAAACGGCGGCGCTCCTCTGGATGTGGGCGGGACTCTCGTGCTTCCTCTCGAGTAGGAGCGGATATGTCGGGGAACTTCTTGAGTTGCAGCAAGTGTGAAGGACCCTTTGAAGTTCAGAGGTTAGGTGTGATTAGCCTGAGACGCCTCAGAAAAATGGGCCTCATCTCGCGCTGGAGGGGAGAACCTCCTGGATTTTCTCGAGTTGCGGCAGTGCTCTCGACTTACGACGGGGACTCAGGGACCCGCTCTGGTGGGCCTCAGGAAAGGCCAGTCGCCATGAGTTGCTCGGCCTTCGGATTCTCTCCCGTCGATGCCGGGGCCTAAGACCTTGTGTGGAGTCAGTGCCAACTGAGGATTCCTCTCGCAGTGCTGACATGGATCTTGGGGTACTTCTGAGTCTCCCAGGGGAGTCAGTCCTCGTCTCGAGTGGGGCATGCACTGCGTTTCCTCCGAGTGTAGCACCGTGTCGCTTCCCTCGCGTGGATCAAGGGATCAGTGGCTTTCCTCGAGCTTCCTCACGAGGCTTTCCATGGCTCCACAGGTGTCCACGTGCCACCGTGGTGTGAGTCGATCCTCGGCTTGAAAGTCGAGGCAGTGCAGGGAAAACAGGTTTCCCTGGAATGGACGGAGACATCCGGGGACTCTGGTGAATGTGGCACGACCCTGAGTTCCTCTCGCCTTTCCTGTGGAGAGCGCCTCCTCTTGAGATGCGACGGGAACGCCGGGATTCTTTCCCAACCACGCAGGGAAAGAATCCCCGTCCGTTGAGCATCGGAGGGGGAAGGGGGCTCCTCTGGATGTGGCTGGAACTCTCGTGCTTCGCTCTCGAGTGGAGCACGGCGTATGTCGGGGAATTT